>NC_060138.1:53517803-53820833 GCF_021461385.2 Schistocerca piceifrons
ACAGTCGAAATTGTAGTGACTCTTCTTGCATGCATGGTTATAACAAAATTATCGCTGTTGTAGATGGCTGATAGACGATGTTACTGCTCTCCTAGAAAGTTATAATTTCAGTTTAAATGTCAACATAGACTCAGTATCAAATGGAATCAGGTTGTCGACTAGACGTAAAAACATGCCTTCAACAATATGTTGGAAATGCATTATGTGTGGAAACAACAGGAGGACATTTCCTGTGTATCCTATATTTCTGTGAGTTAATGGCATCAACAACAATTGCTGTGAGATTACGACAGCAAACAGCTAACTGATTGAACAACTTACAGAAGATGGAGGCTAGTGCTTTGAGAGTGTTTCGTCTTCACCTGCATTTACGTACATACACCTCAAACTACCGTACGGTGCATGGCACAGAATACCTTGTACCACTAATAGTCTTTTCTTTCCCTGCTCCGTTTGTAATTAGGGCGACGAACAAACGATTGTCTACATGCCTCCATACGAACTCTATTTATTTACCTTATCCTCATGGTCCTTTTCGGACACGCAGTTGCTAAATTTTTTCAACAGTGCCTCCTCCAGGGATTCCCATTTATGTTCCATTAGTTTCTTCACAATTCTCACTCGCTGATCAAATCGCACAGCAACAAATCCAGCATCCCGCTTCGGAATTGCTTCTATACCTACGTTTAATCGGACGTGTGGGAATCCCGAACACTCGAGCAGTACTCAAAAATGGTTCATAGAAGTGTGGTCTACTTTGCAGAAGAATCTCACTTCCCAAAAATTCCCCCGATCAACTGAAGTTTACGATTCATCTTCTCTACTGCTGCTCTTCCTATTTCATATCGCTTTCCAACATTACGCCTAGATATTTAACAGACGCAATGTTACAGGATTGTCTCTTCTACTTATCTCCGTTATCTTAAGTTTTTTCAGAACAAGTACCTTTCATAACATCACCTAGAAATTTGGTCTAAGTCACCTACCATCCTCCCGCAGTCACCCAGCAACGACACCATCCCCTGCACCACAGCGTCATCAGCAAATAACCGCAGACTGTTGCTCGTCATATCTGTCAGGTTATTTAGGTATACAGAACCCTCTGCTTCGCTTGCGTAAAATGTAAACTCTGCCTGAAATTTTTTTTTTCTGTAATAAAATTGTTATATTGTTCACTCACTGCAACACCTGAGCTTTTCACTCTAATTAACGCAATGGAATCCGAAAGTAATTTTGACCAAAAAACGCTCTCCTAGCTGGGGTCGAAGGTTTTTGTGGAAGATTCTTACTGTACTCTTGTGCTGATGTTTACATAGGAACTTTCATCCCCTAACACATATTTCTTTATATCCAACCGAAAAGTGAACTATCAATTTTCATAGCTTTAGCTTTTAAAGTGTTTTAATAAAACAATATTTCGTTAATAATTTTCACTCTATATTTCACCCCTTTAGAAGTTTAATTTCCGTAAAGTGAAACACGTATTCCTCATTTTCTAACAGAGAAGTGAAATACAAACTAAAAACCTTTTCATAATGAAATAATGTCATGAGACTTTCCATCCCCTATTTCACTTCCTTGGGGACTAAATTTCCTAAAGCACTGAAACACGTCTTTTTTAAAATTTTTAACCGAGAAGTCAAATACCGAATTTCACAAATGTAGCTTCAAAAATGCTTTAGCGGTTCTTTAATAATGATATATTTCCAAAGGATAGTTACACTCACTCTTTTACTCTCTTAGTCCTTGAATTTCCAAGAAGGCTTCAATATGTATTTTTTTTTACATTTCTGGCAGCCAATTTTCGTAGTTCTGTCTTCAAAATTGACTTAACAGCAACATATTTTCGAAAATCTTTTCATCCCTCTTTCACCCCCTTCATAAATAGAATTTCGAGCACACTCTTATTATATGACACGCGCAGTATGGGATCCACACCCTCACAAAACTTTCAGGTTTCTATCCATAGTGGTTTCGGCTTGGGCAGTGATGAGTCTGTGAATCTGAGTGGTCCTGTTTCACCCTTTAGATTTCCAAAAACAGTAAAAGACTTATATCTTTCGTTTCTAACCGAAAAGCCAAAAACCACTTATAATAATTCTTCCACAATGAAACATTTTCATAAAACATTTCACACTTTCTTTCAGTCCTTTAAGGACTGAATCTTCAAAATAAGTGTCATGCATATTTTTGTTTTGTATTTTTAACAGGGAAGACGAATTAAAATTTTCTTAGATATAGCTTCAAAGATCCTTGCAAAATGAAATATTTCAACAAAGAGTTTCATCCCCTATTTCACCCCATAGGGGTTTCATTTCCAAATGCAGTGAGACGCGTAATTTTCATGTCTTAGCGAGAATGCAAAGTTCCATATGCTTAGATCTGGAAATGCGTTCATAACGAAACATATCACAAAACATCTCATATACTATATCACCCCTCACGGGTTGAATTTCCAAAAACATCGGAACACATTATTTATTATCTGTAACCGATAAGTCAAATGCCAATTTTCACAGATTTAATATGTTAGTAGCTCTTTAATGACGATTTATTTTCAAAATAATGTCACCTACTGTTTCACTCCCATAGGTGTTAAATTACCAAACATGCTCTACCAAGTATTTCTTTATTTCTAACGAAGGAATGAGATATCAATTTCCGTAGGCTTAGCTTCAAAATTGCATTAATAGCGACATATTTTCGAAAACCTCCCATGCCCTATTTGAGGCCCTTTCGTTGTATCTTTAAAAAAAAATCCCTTCTTAAACGGCGCCTACAATATAAGATCACCACCCTCTCCGAATTTCTAGTTCCGAGTCTTAGCAGTTTGGTCTACGTGACAATGAGTAAGTGAGTGAATGAGTCAGTCAGTCAGAACACGGCCTTTTATACAGTACATCCACAAAGTCTCTCCTCAATATCACAGTACGTGCTGGAGTGTTTTCCTGTTTCTTGAAGGCGTAATTCAACACGCTTGCATTACTGAACTCCTTTACCAATGTTTCACGTACTGCAGATAATAAATAATCGCTGTCTTCAAATCCTCTATTATATTTCAGTTATTTCGCTACACAAATATTTTAGTAAAGGAAAGAGTCTAACAGAGACACATCCGGTAAGCGTGGGGGTCACAGATATGCTGTCTGAGAAGTAGCGTTGTCTTCGTCGAAAAATGAATTACTCATCTCATTTTCGTTTAGTAGGAAAATAGCTGGACAAATTATCTGGGAATAATAGACATCGGAAGGGACGGTAGTATTGAAATAGATCAAACCTATAATTCGCGCTCGCGTTGTGGCAACCCGCACTCCGATTTTCTTTGCGTACAAGGGCGTTTCCATTACGGTTTGTTGATTTCCTGATGACCAATTTGTGAATTTTAGGATTAATGTTGCCAGACAGTTGAAGCCAACCCTCATCAGTGAAAAAAGGATCAATCTAACACTCCAAGTCTACGTCGGTTAACAAATAACTGAAACTATTCACAGTACGCTATTCGTTTCACATGGGCCATATAATGTAAATGTTGCACAGCGGTAACTTCATTCTGTTACACTATGTGATCAAAAGTATCCGGACACCCACTAAAACATACGTTTTTCATATTAGGTGCGTTGTGCTGCCACCTAATTCCAGGTACTCCATATCAGCGACCTTAGTAGTCATCAGACATCGTGAGACAGCAGAATGGGGCCCTCCGCGGAACTCTCCGACTTCGAACGTGGTCAGGTGATTGGGTGCCACTTGTGTCGTACGTCTGTACTCGAGATTTCCACACTCCTAAACATCCCGAGGTCCTCTGTTTCCAATGTGATAGTGAAGTGTAAACGTGAAGGGACGCGTACAACACAAAAGCGTAGAGGCCGACCTCGTCTGTTGACTGACAGAGACCGCCGACAGTTGAAGAGGGTTGTAATGTATAATAGAAAGACATCTATCGAGACCATCACACAGGAATTCCAAACTGCATCGGGATCTACTGCAAGTACTATGACAGTTAAGCGGGAGGAGAGAAAACAGGGATTTCGTGGTCGAGCGGCTGCTCGCAAGCCACACATCACGACGGTAAAAGCCAAACGACGCCTCGCTTGGTGTAAGGAGGGTAAACATTGGACGATTGAACAGTGGAAAAACGGTGTGTGGAGTGATGAATCACGGTACACAATGTGGCGATCCGATAGCAGGAGGTGGGTATGGCGAATGCCCTGTGAATGTAATCTGCCAGCGTGTGTATTAGCGACAGCAAAATTCGGAGGCGGTGGTATTATGGTGTGGTCGTTATTTTCATGGAGGGGGCTTGCAGCCCTTGTTGTTTTGCGAGGCATTATCACAGCACAGGCCTACATTGATGTTTTGAGCGCCTACTTGCTTCCCACTGTTGAAGAGCAATTGGAGGATGGCAATGGCATCTTTCAACGTGATCGAGCACCTTTTCACAATGCACGGCGTGGCGGAGTGGTTACACGACATTAACATCCCTGTAATGGACTGGTCTGCTCGAAGTCCTGACCTGAATCCTATAGAAGACCTTTGGGATGTTTTGGAAGGCCGGCTTCGTGCCACGACTCGCCGCCTGACATCGGTACCTCTCCTCAGTGCAGCACTCCGTGAAGAATGGGCAGCCATTCCCCTAGAAACCTTCCAGCACCTGACTGAACGTATGCTTCCGACAGTGGAATCTGTCATGAAGGCTAAGAAGGGTGGGCCAACACCATACTGAATTCCATCGTTACCGATGGATGACGCCACTATCTTGTAAGTCATTTTCAGCCAGGTGTCCTGATACTTTTGATCACATAGTGTACGTCCCTCGTTCCTTGGTTATGGCCTTTTGTGCTGTTGAAAGAGAGACTTTGGCCCCTTGCGATAATCTCCTCACTGAGTTTGTTGGACTCCGCAACATGAGGTTCGAAATGTCGGCAAGCTTCCGTTCTGTGAAAATTGTGGGCCTAAGAGTTGGTGGTTCACCATTACCTTAACCTGTTGTGTGGAATTGGTGAATGAAATCACTTACAGCTCAAGATGTGGACACCCAGAAGCAAACTAAATTGCTGTCTCACGTGCCCCGTAAATTTTCCCCCGCATGGAAGAGCGGACCTGTCACACTTCCCTGGGGCATTCCCGACGATATCTTTGCCTGTGATGAACACTCGCTGTCGAGGTCCACATACTGGATTCTGTAACTTAAGAAATTTTCGAGCCACTTACATACATCGGAACCCATCCCATGTGCTCGTATCTTCGTTAACAGCCGGCAGCAGGGCACCATGTGAAACTCTTTCCGGAAATCTAAGAGTAAGGAATCTGCCTGTTGCCCTTCATCACAGGCAGCTGTGGCCGAGTGGTTCTAGGCGCTTGAGTCTGGAAGCGCGTGACCGCTACGTTCGCAGTTTCGAATCCTGCCTCGGGCATGGATGTGTGTGATGTCCTTAGGTTAGTCAGGTTTAAGTAGTTCTAAGTTCGAGGGGACTGATGACCTCAGATGTTTAGTCCCATAGTGCTCAGAGCCATTTTCACCACATGCCCTTCATCTAAGGATAACGTTCGAGAAAAGAGCAAGGTGAGTTTCGCGTAATCGATGCTTTCTAAGTCCGTGTCCTGACTTGTGGACAGAAGCTTCTTGAACCATGAATTTACTTTCAAAGCCTTTTCTTAAGAGTTTACTTTATTTACTAGCGATTCATCAAGAACATTAACACATTTAATCACACTATGTGAGCGTGGAAGTATTTGCCAATGGGTAACTGAAGAAACAAATGAAATTTTTTTTCAGTAAGTGTAAATTTTATTCCTAAAAGCCCACCTTTTTCTAACAGATTTAAGATTATAATCAGACAGCACCCTGTAAATATCAAGTTCCAATTTATTCAGAGGCAGAAATAGCAATTTCTTTTCTTTTTATATATAGTATGAGCTTTCGGGCTGAGAACCTTTCCGCTCCCTTTTAACACGGCGGTAGTCACGAACGCTCACCACAACCTCTGAAAGACTACACTGGTGGAAATCTGCAACACACCAGATCACTTTAAACTAAAAATTTTAATAACTCAAACAAACACATAAACTATGCGCCTCGTAAGAGGGATGGAAATGGTACAAACACTCACATTAAAAATTATTTGCCACCGAAAGTGCAACTTGTTTTTAAAGGAAAACTCTCACGATGGTAGGGTGGCACATTTATATACTAAATTTATATACTGAAATGACCTTTTAAATAAAAACACATGAAATGCAGTCTTACATGAAATGTACTAACATGCTCTACATTACACACATACCACATCTCAAGATGATAGGCAAGATAAAAACATATTTCAGGAATTCGGCCTTTACACCTTAAGCAATAAATTCGTTAACACTGAATCCGACAAACATGACAGAGGCAGCTATTAACAGACACTAACTGCCTAACAAATGCGGACGAGAGCCAAACGAGCAAGCTGTGGACGAGAGACTGACCAAGAAAACAAGTAGAATTTAACAAGTAACTGAAACAACATATCACGAATCCCTTAACTTCCAATAACTGCGATTTCTGGCGAAGACCTGGCGCAACACCCCCCAAAACGTACTCCCGAACCGTCCACTGCCAGCCGCTTCAACGGACGCAAGAAGGCGCGCCGATATCCCGTCTCACGGCATCGCAGCTCGCGCCGGCCAGACCGATGTCATGGTTTGACTCCTGTTGCTCTCGTGTCGGCCGCGAAGCCACTGTCCCTCGCTATAGGGCGCGGGCCACTGGACTGACGTGGCGACCTCACATGTGCCGACGCTCAAGACGGACAAGTCATCTTGTGTCCCACTGCGCCACCGACCAACCGATTGATCCAACCGCCAATGACCATTGCCTGAACAAACTCGAGCAGACTGGCGGCCTAACACATACTAGCACTCCGGACGACAGACACTCACTGCCGTACAAATGCGATCGAGAGACAGACCAACAACTGGTGACGCGAGACTGACCCAGCCTCAGTCCGACTGACCAACTGACCAGACCTTAGAAACTGACAGAAACTGACAGACTGCCGCCACTGCCGAGCTCATAGCGCCCCTTAAATGCACATGAACAGGCAAATTTTCCCCTTTCCCACCAGAGAGAGACACGAAAGCTGCGATTGCCACAGTGGCGTCACCGCCAAAAACGGAGAGCGACTGCTTAACACAACGCGCTGCGGCGCGCTCATCAAAACAGCTATTTTTACGACGACTCACTTCTCCATACCATGAAATTGTTTGTATTATACCTGAGAGTATTTTCAAGAATACCGACATTAAGGAAATACGTGTGTATGATTTTTTTTTCAGTCGTTTGGGAGTCTGCACTTGGTGAGAGATTCGCGATAGAAGAAAGCTAAGGGGTCAGTGTCGTAAAATTCTCTCTATAACCGAAATGAGATTCCATTCCGATCTTGTGACTTACCTGTTTTCAACTTTTTCAGTTGCTTCTCTACTGCAAGGATGCGTATTACTTTGTCCAGCAAAAAAATGGCTCTGAGCACTATGGGACTTAACTTCTGAGGTCATCAGTCCCCTAGAACTTTGAACTACTTAAACCTAACTAACCTAAGGACATCACACACATCCATGCCCTAGACAGGATTCGAACCTGCGACCTTAGCGGTCGCGCGGTTCCAGACTGTAGTGCCTAGAACCGCTCGGCCACTCTGGTCCGCTCTTTGTCCAGCATACAGGAGTCTGTGCGACGATCAAATGACGGTATGTCGGCATGAGCTTCTGCATTAGTGATTCCATAAATACGGAATTTGAAACTTCAGTCTTCCTTTTGCTGTCTTCAGTAGTCACACAAGACTGGTCAACGAGTGAAAGGATAGAGACCTTAGGCCCGCATAGCAATTTTACGAGGGGCAAGAATTTTCTTAGGGTCGCGGCATAATCTATAGTTAAACTATGACGGTTGTAGTAGACGCATGGCTCATGCGTTGATGTTTTACAGACGCTCGAATTCCTACTAACTTCTGACTGTTTCATGTGTGCGTTCTTTTTTGAACGGAGGGATCAAAAGTCCTTGCTACCTCAACGTTTTCCGTATTCTGTTATTAAACCACCGTTGGCAATAATTCCTCTACGCCATCATTTTAGAACTAAATGATGTCAGTGCTAACACCTTCTTATCTGCTCCTTCGAGCAAAATTCCTCTCCTTGGCTTCTTGGTGTATTCATTAGCTTTCGTAAGCACAGTCGTTACAATGAGAATACCATCGCTAAAACCTGTCTCTATACTGACATTGTCTATAAGATCGGGCCTGTTTGGAACCGCAAGGTCTAAAGTAGTTATATTGCGTGTATGCTGTTGAATTGGCTGGTCAAGACAGTTTTCGAAAAATATGTTCAGATGTATTTCACAAGATTGCCTGGCGTGCTATCTGCAACGAATCCACAGGCGTCCCAGTCTATACTCGGTAGTTTAGAGCTGTCTCCAACTAATATAGTATGATCTCGGTATATCTCCAGTACTTGTGATGGACAGTTTTTGAATAATTCTTGGAATGTGGACGGTAGAAACATCCATTAATTAAGTTGAGCTTACCTATAACAATCACAGGCGCCCGGATAACTTCACAGTCACACTTCATTTCGATCACGATAGACACACTGGTTTTCATTTTCGACTCCAATGCACTTCCCTTCCTATGGCGTCTAATTTGTATTTGAGAAATGAATTCCGTGTCTCGTTGAATATTAACTTCAAAGCTCTCTGCATTGGATATATCGGGAAATTCACTTGATTGGCAATGAACCACTGAAACACCTTAAAATCCAAATTAAAGGTCAGTTAACACTATCAGTGAACAAGCTTCGCATACTTTTCCACAGAATTCATATACACTTTATTCTATCTGGCATACTGCACAGCCACATATTCGATGTATCTGCCGTAAAGTAAGGTTCTCTGCACATTCCATGTACATTGAAGTTTCTCCCTCACTAGTTACCATCGTAGTTAGTACTAGACATTTTATAGCACTGTAGGCCATATTATTCGCAAACTAGAAACTATATCACTGTTGCAAATAAAATTCTGTAAATTTTCCTATTATCGTAGATGACTATCTAGTTATGTCCGATATCGAACAAACATCTCAAGTGGATAATCCGTTTTCAGTTCTTTGAACGAACCGTTTCCCTTCATTTGTTTACGTACTGGAATTGAGTGGTGCATTCACATATCAATCTTTAATGCCCACCTTAAGCATCAAAAGTTTATTTTTCTTTCGTCATATGATCGACTGTCATCAGTTGATTTTATACTTTTTGTGGTTATTAAAGCCGCATATGCGAGGAGCAATGGAAGCAAGAAGTCTTAGAAGACATGAGAGACAGCATATGAGTGAGCGCACGGTCGATTCTGCACCATGAAGCGTGTCGGTGA
This sequence comes from Schistocerca piceifrons, assembly GCF_021461385.2. NCBI lineage: Eukaryota > Metazoa > Arthropoda > Insecta > Orthoptera > Acrididae > Schistocerca > Schistocerca piceifrons. Next base: position 53,527,204 of record NC_060138.1, read on the forward strand.
AAGAACAATTGACCTCTTCAACTTTGACCTTTCCTTCAGTGTAATGAATCCGTTCATATTCCGTCGCTTCCGTCTAATTCAGATGAATAGACCCATTGACTGGTGACAGACTTCAAGCACTCGTTCACCGAACATTATATACTGTTGGAAATGAGTTCTTTAGAATTTGAAACCTTTTAATTCCTACACGGGTTCTATACTTCTTGTACTCATGCTTCACGTAACATTCTGTTCTCAGATGTGGTTCACACACAGACATGGATTAAGATTAGAAGAAAGTTATCGTCCGATAGTCAAAGGACCGAAATATAGAAAATTAAATCATTAAGGGGATTGGCGATTATCTGTGGCTCTTGCAGTCGGAATTATTTTCTTAATCATCATTATTTTATTTTCGAAAAATTTTTTCTTCCCCTTGATTGCCACATCTATATACAAGAGGAATACATGGGAGAGACATATTAGACTTTGTTCACGTCACGATGGTAATAGACATTATAAGAGGATAAATAGAGAATTAAATATACATTTAACGTATATCATCAGAACACAGAATGCAGTACACAGATAACTGTCTACCTTTGGCAAACCCACCGTGCAGCATCTTCACGTTCTCACGGTACGTTGACTAACCCATCAGATTACGGGCGTGCGCAACACCAGCTGAATAAATATATTATCAGCGGCTGCACGTTCAAATATAATAAATTCAAAAATGTCCTGAAATCCTCAACCATAAGATTATTTATAATAATGTTGTTGTTTTTGTTGTGGTTCAAAGAATAAGTTTTCAAATGTGTGTGACATCTTATGGGACTCAAATGCTATGGTCATCAATCTCTAAGCTTACACACTACTTAATCTAAGTTATCCTAATGACAAACACACACACACACACACATGCCGGAGAGAGGACTGCAGCGCCTTAGACCAATTTTTTTTAATTCCCATTTTTTTCGTTTTCGTTCGTTGTATGTGCTCGGGGCGGACGCAGTGAAACATTCGTTTAAGTCCGTCTTTGATCGGTTCGGCTAATCCCGCCCGACTGCTGTTATGGTCTTCAGTCCAGAGACTGGTGTGATGCAGCTCTCCATGCTACTTCATACTGTGCAAGCTTCTTCATCTCCCAATACCTACTGCAACCTACATCCTTTTGAATCTGTTTAGTGTATTCGTCTCTTGGTCTCCCTACCTCCAGGCTGCCCTCCAATGCTGGACTGGTGATCCCTTGATGCCTCAGAATATGGCCTACCAACGGATCCCTTCTTCTAGTCAAGTTGTGTTACAAATTTCTCATCTCTCCATTTCAATTCAATACTTCCTCATTAGTTATGTGGTCTACCCATCTAATCTTCAGCATTCTTCTGTTGCACCACATTTCGAAAGCTTCTATTCTCTTCCTGTCCAAACTATTTATCGCCCACGTTTCACTTCCATACATGGCTTCACTCCAACAAATACTTTCAGAAACGACTTCCTGACACTTACTCGATGTTAACAAATTTCTCTTCTTTAGAAACGCTTTCCTAGCCATTGCTAGTCTACATTTTATATCCTCTCTACTTCGACCATGATCAGTTATTTTGCTTCCCAAATAGCAAAACTCATTTACTACTTTAAGCGTCTCATTTCCTAATCTACTTCCCTCAGCATCACCCGACTTAATTCGACTACGTTCCATTATCGTCGTTTTGCTTTCGTTGATGTTCATCTTATATCCTCCTTTCAAGACACTGTCCATTCCGTTTAGCTACTCTTCCTGGTCGTTTGCTGTCTCTGACAGAATTACAATGCCATCGGCGAACCACAGAGTTTTTATTTCTACTCCATGGATTTGAATTCGTATTCCGAATTTTTCTTTTGTTTCCTTTACTGCTTGCTCCATATACAGATTGAATAACATCGGGGAGAGGCTACAACCCTGTCTTACTCCCTTCCCAACTACTGCTTCCCTTTCATGCCCCTCGAATGTTATAACAGCCATCTGGTTTCTGTACAAATTGTTAATAATGTTAATAACATTAAATACAAACTAGTAAGATTAATTAAAAACTTCAGTGACGTAAATGTAGGCCTACTTCACGGTTCAGGGAACTACGATCCTCCGTTAGTAACAAAACGTAATCCTACAGCGAGATGTCAAATCTCATGAGATATCTCCTAGTATCGTGTCGGACCTCCTTTTGCCCAGCGTAGTGCAGTAACTCGTTGTGACATAGACTCAACAAGTTGTTGGAAGGCCCCTGCAGAAATATTGAGACTTGCTGCTTCTGTAACCTTTCATATTTGCGATAGTGTTGCCAGTGCGGGATTTTCAACACGAATTAACATCTCAATTATGTCTCACATATGTTCAATGGGATTCGTGTCGGGCGATCTGCGTCTCCAAATAAATTGCTAGATTTGTCCAGAATGTTCTTCAAACCAATCGCGAACAGTTGCGGTCGGGTGACATGGGGCATTGTCATTCATAAAAATTCCATTACTGTTTGGAACACGAAGTCCATGAATGGCTGCAAATTGTCTCCAAGTAGCCGAGCATAGCCATCCTCAGTCAATGATCGGTTCAATTGACCCAGAGGAATCAGTCCATCCCATGTATCCGTAGCCCACACCATTATGGAGCCACCGTCAGCTTGCAGAGTACCTTGTTGGCAAAGCTACATAGGGTCTGCGCCACAATTGAACCCTATCATCAGCATTTTCCCACGGAGATCGGAACTCATCTGACAGCGCCACGGTTCTCAAGCCGTATAAGGTGCAATCGATATGGTCACTAGCCTAGGAGAGTGTTGCACGTGATGTCGTGCTATGAGATACAGCACTTGCGACGGTCGTCTGCTGCCGTAGCCCATTAACGACAAATTTCGCCGCTCTGTCCTAACTGTTACAGCCAACATTGATTTCTGCGGTTATTCCACGCACTGTTGCTCGTCTGTTAGCACTGACAACACAACGCAGACGCCGCCACTCTCGGTCGTCAAGTGAAGGCCATCGGCCAATGCGTTGTCTAAGCTGAGAGGTTACGCCTGAAATTTCGTATTCTCGGCACACTCTTGTCGTTGTCGATCTCGGAATATTGAATTCCCTAACGATTTTCGAAATGTAATGTCCCATGGCTCTTGTTCCAACTAACAGTTCTCGTCCGAAGTCTGTTAATTTCTGCCGTGTGGACATAATCACGAAATCTTTTGTCGTGAATCACCTGAGTACAAATGACAGCTCTGTCAATGCTTTACCCTTTTACACCTTATGTACACCAAACTACTGCCATGTTTATATGTGCATATCGCTAGCCAATGCCTTTTGTGACGTCAGTATGATATATAGTAGTACAATGTCGCATGTAATACAATTAATCATCAAATTTCTCAAATTAAGGAATACAGTCCATTCTTCGTATACTATTTCCCTCCTCGAGAGTGAGAGATGTATTTTAAAAAGTACAAAAATTGATAATTTTCTACAGCTCTGAAACGCTGTAAATGTTGTACAACTGGTCGCAGGCGGTCATAATATCATTCAGCGCTGGCGGAAGTCATGGCTGTTAGTGGTGTGCATGTCCCTGTCAGATGCACGGAATCAGCGCAGTTTGATGCGTCGACTTGGATATGTCACGGAATGGCAGGAAGGAGATTTCGTGTTAGAGCTTTCCCGTGCATACCACTCAAATTAATTTGCCAGAATCGTTGCTGTATCAACGAGAACTGCCCATCGTATCTAAGTGAGATGATGTATCACTGGTAGCCATATAAAGGGGCATAGGAGCAGAGAACCCATAAAGATCCTGAACAGCAGGCCACCGAAAAGAACCCCAAACCTTTACGACTACAATCGCTTTCCTGTCCGAAGTGAGTGCAAGCCGGATCGAGCTAACATTCGAACGCACAGCGCGAAGGGAACTGTATGAAATGAACACGTGGAACGAGGTAAGTCGGAAAAGACCTACGTTCACGGTGAACGTAGGATAATGTCTGCCATAGACCAAAAACACGTAAAAATGACTCTAAGTGTGTAGTGCGATTCTACGAGACAAGATATTGTCTCTTTTCAGAGTAATGCGTTGCATCGAGTACTTGTGTTATATTATGGGAATGTTTTCCGGAACATGACAGGGACATGACTGTTCGCCGATGATGCTGTAGTCTTCAGGAAAGTGGTATCACACGAAAAATGTGAACAAATCAATGAGGATCTGCAGAAAATAAATGCGTGGTGTAATGACTGGCGGTTATCTCTCAATATTAGTAACTGTAAGCTAATGCGTACATCAAGGCGAAATTACCCAGTCCTTGGAAACGGTGACAACCGTCAAGTGCCTGGGTGTGACTATTCGAAATGATCTTGAATGGAATGATCAGATTACACAAGTAACGGGCAAGGCGAACTCTAGATTGCGTTTTATTGGTAGAATCCTGAAGCGATGCAGTCTTTTAACATAGGAAATTGCTTAAAATACGTTAGTTCGTCCAGTATTGTTAGTCTGTATGGGACCTTTACTAGTTCGATCTGATTCAAGAGATTGAGAATGTCCAAAGAAGAGCGGCAAGCTTCGTGACTGGTACATTTAGCCATCGAAAGAGCGTTACAAATCTCATAGAAAGTTTGAAGTGGGACACACTTGCAGATGGACGACGCTCTAAACGGAAGGGGCAGCTCACCATATTCCGAAATCCCATCTTCGCCGAGGATGTGGAGCATATATTATTACTACCAATTTTCAAATCGCGCAATGATCACCATTCAAAGATAAGGGAAATTAGACCTCTTACTGAGGCGTTCAGACAGTCGTTTTTCCCTCGCGCGATCCGCAAGTGGAACAGATTCGGCAAAATATGACTTTGGCGCGAATTGTGTCCTCCGCCACACACGGCTTCGAGGCTAGCGGAGTATATACACTCCTGGAAATGGAAAAAAGAACACATTGACACCGGTGTGTCAGACCCACCATACTTGCTCCGGACACTGCGAGAGGGCTGTACAAGCAATGATCACACGCACGGCACAGCGGACACACCAGGAACCGCGGTGTTGGCCGTCGAATGGCGCTAGCTGCGCAGCATTTGTGCACCGCCGCCGTCAGTGTCAGCCAGTTTGCCGTGGCATAAGGAGCTCCATCGCAGTCTTTAACACTGGTAGCATGCCGCGACAGCGTGGACGTGAACCGTATGTGCAGTTGACGGACTTTGAGCGAGGGCGTATAGTGGGCATGCGGGAGGCCGGGTGGACGTACCGCCGAATTGCTCAACACGTGGGGCGTGAGGTCTCCACAGTACATCGATGTTGTCGCCAGTGGTCGGCGGAAGGTGCACGTGCCCGTCGACCTGGCACCGGACCGCAGCGACGCACGGATGCACGCCAAGACCGTAGGATCCTACGCAGTGCCGTAGGGGACCGCACCGCCACTTCCCAGCAAATTAGGGACACTGTTGCTCCTGGGGTATCGGCGAGGACCATTCGCAACCGTCTCCATGAAGCTGGGCTACGGTCCCGCACACCGTTAGGCCGTCTTCCGCTCACGCCCCAACATCGTGCAGCCCGCCTCCAGTGGTGTCGCGACAGGCGTGAATGGAGGGACGAATGGAGACGTGTCGTCTTCAGCGATGAGAGTCGCTTCTGCCTTGGTGCCAATGATGGTCGTATGCGTGTTTGGCGCCGTGCAGATGAGCGCCACAATCAGGACTGCATACGACCGAGGCACACAGGGCCAACACCCGGCATCATGGTGTGGGGAGCGATCTCCTACACTGGCCGTACACCACTGGTGATCGTCGAGGGGACACTGAATAGTGCACGGTACATCCAAACCGTCATCGAACCCATCGTTCTACCATTCCTAGACCGGCAAGGGAACTTGCTGTTCCAACAGGACAATGCACGTCCGCATGTATCCCGTGCCACCCAACGTGTTCTAGAAGGTGTAAATCAACTACCCTGGCCAGCAAGATCTCCTGATCTGTCCCCCATTGAGCATGTTTGGGACTGGATGAAGCGTCGTCTCACGCGGTCTGCACGTCCAGCACGAACGCTGGACCAACTGAGGCGCCAGGTGGAAATGGCATGGCAAGCCGTTCCACAGGACTACATCCAGCATCTCTACGATCGTCTCCATGGGAGAATAGCAGCCTGCATTGCTGCGAAAGGTGGATATACACTGTACTAGTGCCGACATTGTGCATGCTCTGTTGCCTGTGTCTATGTGCCTGTGGTTCTGTCAGTGTGATCATGTGATGTATCTGACCCCAGGAATGTGTCAATAAAGTTTCCCCTTCCTGGGACAATGAATTCACGGTGTTCTTATTTCAATTTCCAGGAGTGTATATAGATGTAGACACACTCATTCAGGGTATTGTGAACATGATCGTGGATAGTTATCTCAGCATTATCGGTGACATCATCCTGATGCGAATGCTGAGGACGGCCGTCTCCAAGGTGACAATAGCAGCGTTCACAGAGCTGCACGCTTATGTTTGTGGCTGGACGAACACTCGGGTATATTAATTTACCCCGCCCGGCTCGCCCTCCGGGACTATTTGGGACTACGACTGAAACGTAGCGATCAACATTCCCGCAGTTTGACAGTTCTGTGCGTCTAGTCGTGAATGAGTAGGTTAAGTTGCATATGACGCATGTTACGAAGTCTGTCAGCGCCCTTTCTCGCCTAGTTCAGGGCATTATCTAGGCTTCTTGAGGTGCCAAATTTTTCAACGAGTTGCGTAATACGTAGACTATGTGTACCCCAAACAACGGAGAACAGAAGAATGGAAAAACTAAACATTCTTAAGTTTCTTTTCTTCACAAAACCCTTTGTCGGTGCTGAAGTGTTCTCAGCATTGTTTTACCTATCCCTAGACACGCTCCAAGTCTCAAAATCGTGGAGACAATGTTTCATACATTCATTACTAGATGAAGGATGGTAGAAGAAAAGTGAGCAAGGGCTGTGTGCCGCAGGATTTATACAAAATGGGTGTATCAGCTAAGGTTATGAGCCCATTCAGTGCAATCCCAATGCATCCAATATTCTTATTGGAGTTTAAAGACGCTAGTGAAACTGTGTCGTCAATGGAGGTGTTTAAGGTCTCGAATTGCAGTATGTTCAAAGTGTCTCATATTCATCCATCTCAAATAATCAAACGTTGTTACACTGAAACCGAGGAAAGGACAAATTTCAATATCTTAACAAGAGGACATTTCATAGCTGATATATGACAAGCCATTCTTCAACTGGAAGACCCATCATGCTTTTCAGTTGCAAAACAGAAAGTCCTGTGGACGAAGTTGACATTTCTTCTCGAGAATACAGGTAGTTCTACTGTAACCTTTGCAACCTCTGGACCCAAGAAGAGGTTATGTAAGAAACAGAAGAGAGTAGTGAAGAATTATTCTCTTGAATATAGTTTTGTTATTTTCATGGAAATTAACTTAAAAGATTGAGGAAACAGTATAACTAGTTACAATTTACTGTTGTATTTCTGTCGTTGTATTTTCACAGCATGGCTATTGATTGGATGCACATAAATTATGCATAAATAGATATATGTTCTTTTTTCTTCTCCAGGCAAGTCTCACATTCGGCCCTTACAATGTTTGACATTTCCACTCTTGAACTTCATAAAATCCGAACATTTCACATCATCAATTATTGACAGTGCCTACAAAACAGATACATACAGAAAAAATATGGCGGTATTCGACTGAAACTGCAGCGGTGCCAAAGGTGAAGCTCTCTTAGCTATGTTTCTGTTGCCACCAAGCACTACTTCCACGGAGTCTGTCGGTATCAATTGCCTGCTTCCACATATTGATGGATACGTAGGTCGTACATCTATTTAAGTCGTTCACAGAGAGAAATATCGACAGTCTCTTGCTGACTGCGTCTGCGTTTCAAAACTCTGTTCGGAACATCAAGTACAGCAATCCAGAGATATTTGCTGCTGTTCAACACTATATTATGAAAATTCACAAGGTCTCTTTTGTCATTGACAGTGGAGAGTAAAAGAGGTGCCTTGCCTATTCAAAGGGATCGGGAATGGAGGGGCCTTCCCTTTCACCACATAACGCGGATTTAGTTCACAACTGCACTATTAGTGACTTTCCCTTATTTAGAAGGGAGGACTGGGGTTGAATTTCATGCAGATTACCACATACAAGAGTCGTCGGTTCATCAGAAATGATTAGGACCTGGCGCAAGGATCTCCTATCTGACTTCATAAAAAATATCCACCACGATCAAACGAAAACTTGGATTTACAAATAATTTATCATCTTAAGAGATCATTTTCAGTAGGAGGCATTGCAATGCTAGTATTTCCTTGATATCTTTATAAATTGCGTTAACGTTTTTCGTTGTAAGTCGGTTTAAAGTATATTTTATTATAAATCGAAATTACACTTCTACAAACGAAGTATAATTATTAAGTATATATATTTTGTTAGCTATGGATATTAATACAAGACTGGTGGGCATAGAGGGGGTGGGGGGGGGGATACGGCATAAATTCAGCAGTCACCCACAATACCAGCGTTCGAAATGGAAAAGCTGACGATTCAGAAAAGAATTTACTCTAATAATTAGTGAAAGGTAAGAGTCGGGATGCAATAGTTAAAACGTAAATATTTGAAAAGACAAATTGCAAACTACTGGTAGATACTAGTTATTAAAGTGGACTGCCGTCCGTAAACTAATAAAATTCATTCTGCAACACCTTGATTTACAAATACGAATAACAAGAAACGCGTGCCAAGCTAGTGCTTCTTCAATTGAGATATCGGGTGCAGAGGCACTCGCCACGTATTTACACGTGGGCGATAAAGAAGGGTAAACCTAACACACAGGGGTCGTTATGAAATGTTCACTGAATAGGAAAAGGAAAGACATTCGCTAAAGACTAAGTGGTTACAAAGAGGACTGAATTATACCGAACGTGGTGAATGAGAGTCCCACGTATATTTTGCATACTGCAACCGACCAGGATCTAACACTAGGTCCCAAAACAAAATGTCAAAATGAGGGTTAAATAAAAGCAAAGAGGCGCAAATCCTCCCAAAATTAAAGATCACCTAACACTTTAATTTATATTCGCGACTCAAGGTACTTCAGAATCCAGTGAGAGCACGGGTGCTTACCAGCTTGTAACCGTCTTCTTCTGGATCTCGACATCGACTGTCCACGACTGCGAAGCACCTGCTAGCCGTTGGTACAGCGGAGCCGGGCCTCGTGAGAGTGGGAATTGCCGCACTAGTGACCGGCCAATCAGGGGGCACGGATCTGTCGGCAAACTAGCTATCGTTCAAGGAGACATTCCAGACTTGGCGGATGGAATTTAGTCAGGGAGTCGTCATTGCGGCCTCTTTACGGAGCCAAACGTCCAGGAGAAATTGATTTGCCTTCTCCATGTCGTTCAAAATACCGGCCCATGCTTCCAAACGAAAAGTTTCGCACTGGAAAATGAAAGTCTAAATTGCTAGCTGATGGATACCACTAATGGTTGAAATGGCTCTAAGCACTATGGGACCTAACTTCTGAGGTCATCAGTCCCCTAGAACTTAGAACTACTTAAACCTAACTATCCTAAGGACATCCATGCCCGAGACAGGATTCGAACCTGCGACCTTAGCAGCAGGGTGGATCCGCGCGGAGACAGTATTAAAATAAAATAAAACTTCCTGGCTCCAATCCTCTCTCCAGTTTCATTATGCTGTCAATACTGAAACGTTCTGCCGAATAGCAGAAATGCTACAGCCGTATTAGTAATTAAAATAATATGAGTACAATATTGTAAATTGTAAATAAGTGAAAGAAGTGCAAGGTAGATGCACGTCTTTCAAGAGATATACGCGATCTTTTGAAATAAAAAAGAAAAGAAAAAGACAACAGAACCTTATGTAGAAAAAGTGAACAATGAAAAAATTATTCAGCACTTGAACTTCAATGATGGTATACAACGATGAGTCAAAACATTATGACTACCTGTTTAATAGCGTCTTGGTCCACTTTCCAAACACACTACAGCAGCTATTCTATTTGACACGGGTTCTAGTCACTGATAGGTTTCCGGAAGCATGTGGCATCAGTTGTCAATTCACAGGTCACTAAATTGCTGCAATTTACGGGACGTTGGTTTGTGGGCATTCAGCTAGCGCCAGATGACATTTCCAGTGGGTACAGATCAGAGGCATTTACTGGCTAAGACGTCAATGAGAGTTCACTAACACGCCTCTCAAACCGCTACAGCACCATTCTGGTCTTATGTAGCGGTGAGTTATCCTGCTGGAATATGTCATCGAAATTAAAGAAACTTCAACCTTGGAGCGATGGTCCGCAATAAGGTTTAAGTGCGAGTACTTCCCTGCTGTCATCGTGTCTTCTAGTACTACCATAGTTCCCGTAGAATCCCAAGTTAGTGTACCCCACCGGCGTGCATCTGTGGCGCGGTGCATGTTTCAAGCAGCAATTCGCCTGGATACCGGCGTTCAAGGACCCAAACATCGACTTGGAGTAACATGAAATGCGATTCATTCGACAGGCGACATGTTTCTATGGACCCACGGTGGAAACTAAGTGATGCTGTGCCCCTCTGCAATTGTAACTGTCGATGTCGTTGGGTCAGCACAAGAACACGAGTGATGTGGAGCTCCATGTTCAACAATGGCCATTGAACGGTGTGCTCCGAAACACTTGTGCCCGCACCAGCACTGTACTCTGCCTATTCTGGATTACACAGTGGGTGATCCTCCGACTTCTACGCTTTGTTCTGAGATGTGGGCGTCCTGTACCATGCGGTCTACGTGTTATTTCACCATCCTTCAACCACGTTCCATACATGCTCACGACAGTAGTATGTAAACAGCCTTCCAGCTTCGCCGTTTCAAGGATTCTCGTTTCCAGCTGCAGGTCCACAACAACCTTTGTCAGAACAGTTCATATAAGTGGATTTCCCCTTGTGCAGCTCATGATTTCGCTATAATGGCTGCCCAGTCGTCTCTCTCCTGCTTAAATTCTTTCCTTGCTGCGTCACGTGCCCGCATCACCACCAGGGGGCATTCAACCTCGTGGTGGGCAGTGGTCATAACTTTATGGCTCATCAGTGTACATACCAATCTAAAATGTTGTTCAGTGTATCACACTCATAACACATCGTCATATCTCTTAGAGCTATGACATCCTAGTTAAATAAAAAATCTTTAAGTGTAAGAGGCGGTTGGTTCTGTAAATTGACAACACACATAGTTTACATATGCAACAAAGATTTTTGTTTTAGAAGTCTTTTATTGAAAACATTAATCTAATTTGTGTAGCCAACAACGATTTTCACTTCATAATTTTTTATTTAACTAAGGAGGCGTACCTCTAAGAAACAGGACGATGTGTAATGAGTGTCAGATACTGAACAACATTTGAGACTGGTACATAGTGCATAAGTGAAATTCAAGTATTGAATGCATTGATTATTGTTCACTAATTATACGCAATTTTCTGTATCTTTAGATATGAATATGACTAAGTAATAAGCCTAAACGGGTGACCAGCAAAGGAAATTTGGGACCCTGCCTTAGGATCTCTAACCACACATGTTCTACTACCACATACAAGGAACAATAAATCAGTTATATATGGTCTGCAGAATATTTTACACGGTATAGAGTATTCACATTATTCCGTTCGTTTTACCAAAGTTGAAATGGTAGAGATTCGGAGACGTTGACAACGACAACTCTTTACTTAAGTTAGATACAAACATTCACTATATCAGCGGCTTCTCTGCTACTGAAGCCTGATAAGGGAATTTTGAACTTAATCCTGTTGATTATAATCATCGTCGTCATTATCACTCCTGTGTACACATCGCAATGGTCATTTAGGCTTCTGTATTAGATAAGCAGCGTAGATACCATCAAATTAGACGGCTACAGTAAACTATCGGCAGACGCTGCACATATTGATGCTATCACGAAAAACAAATTCCCAGTGTCTATGTATTTCGTTCAACATGTTCATCTTTATTGTACCTCGTATATAATTGCGTGGAGATTATAGGAATTTTGAAAGATCGCTATTGTTTACATTTTATCTTTCTCACTCGAAGTGGGTATAACAGTTATGATGCTCATGATAGCATTAAGGACTGTTAATTTGCCATTCCCATATTCTGACATAGTGCAATTCCTCCATTGCTTCATAACTTACAGCATACTGAATACAATAAGAAGATATTGCGAAGGGACTATTTTATCCACCTTCCTCACACAGAAATGTTTGTTGTGTTATATCTAAATTTTGCTAACAAGGCACTAATATTTTTCATTCCTTCGTATTTTCACAAGTAAAGATATATCATTGTTATTCCATGATCAATAGTGTTTGTGCAAAGTAATGACTTTCATTCACAACTGAACTGAGTACAATTTACCCATAAAAATCACGCAACATGGTTCCTTGGAGCGAATAATGGTAAATAGAGTAAAGTGGTTCCACCATGTTTCAGGAAATGTATACTACCTCTGCTACTCGTGAGGAACATTCTGTTCTCCGACGGAGGGAACTTGTTCCTTGTCTTTAACGTGCCATAAATCGTGGAAGCTATACTCTGATCTATGTAGCGATAGCAGAAAGTCTATTTTCCTGAATGACTGTAGCACCGCGGGAGTAGTATAAATGATGGGAGAATCTCTGTAATAAAGTAGAAAAGAAACGGATATTACCGTCGTAAATCTGCTGGAGAACTGGAGCGGAAAGGAGGGATTGTGGCCGCGAAACCGAGGAGTAAATGGGAAAATACTGGAGAAGGAATTAACACCTGCTATGTAGTTTTCAGTTATTTCTCTTAGCAACGGTAAGCTAAGGAATGACGTTGCGCGGAAATGATAATAAAGGAAAGAGAGGTATTAGAGGATATGACAAAGAGTTGAGGAAATATAATTATCGATGTGTATTGTAGACATAAAGAAGTTATCATCATTATTTCTCGAATAACCTGAAGTCTGTATGAAACGTATGACTAGAGGACTATAAATGCAAGAATTAGTGGCTGACAATGTGACACACACTTTATCGTCAAGATTCGGGAGTTGGACTAGTGTTTTTTTTTTTTTATTAATGTCACTAGTTTGTCATAGTGTCCTTATTGCAGTTATGTGCTACTAGCGACCGGCAAATAATGTAATTACGTTTTATTTGGTTCGTTACCGAAGTCTACATTGTTTTCGTCAAAGTACCTTCACAACAACGAAGAAGCCCGTAATATCTAACAACGAAATGTACAACACACAATACAGAGTAATACTACAAAGATGAGACGAAACACTTATAATTTTTCAACTCTGTTTTCAGTCTGCTCTCTCCGTGTACAGTACTGCACGTAACGGATGTAGAACTGTTCCCTCATTGGTGCTGTTGAAAATTTAAACCACTATGATCACATCGATGCTCTACCATCTGTAAAACACTTTTATATGGCTTGACTACAGTGTTTATTCATTTACTACCTTGCGCGTTTCGCCTTTCGCCATTTTAAAAGTCTACAAAATCACAGCAACTAGTACCAGTGAAGGAACATTAAAGTAACAGCATAAGATCTGCATTAAACACCGAAATTAAGCACTCACCAAAAATATGTGAACGCATTCGTGCGTAATAAGCCAAATGGATTTATCCAATAAGGATACAAAGTTTCTAATCAACCTTGAGTGATGATAGCGAGTGGAAACCGATTTTTCAGTATAGTGATAACGTGAACTGACGATATCTGCTAGGTGACATTAAAGTCATGGTGATTATGAAGCATCTCTATTTTCAGTATTCCAAACTAATGTACGATTAATGAAAATTGCAAGCATTTCCAGCCAATAATTTTTATTTGTTCGTCTATTAAATAATACAATTAGTCTAATACAAAGCGTTACTTTACATGTTATTTTCGGTCTTAATTTGTCTTATTTTGTACCAGCAATTATCTCTGTCTTAGATTTTTATGTTTTGGCCGCTAAACTGATTAGTATATTCCAACGTTCAATCCTTTGTAGAAGAGAGTTAACTGGCTGATCCAAACTCATAACAGCAAGTTATATTATAGACTTCTGAAATTCATGCGTACATTTTGCTGTTACCGCATACACGTCCTGTAAAATTCTTTTCTGTTTGATCTTTAAAAGTGAATAAAATATTTTACAGTTTTATCAGTAGTATAGGAAATAAAATTAAATATTTTGGCGTGGATGCTTTCCTTCACTACCAATTGTGAGCAGGAAGGAATATCTACTTACACATACTTCCATGCATTTGTACTTGCTGCTATTTTATCATTGTTTTAAGATTTCTATTACGGTTCCAGTTTATTTTATTACTATTACATTTTTCATACATGTACATTTCATTTAAGACTTTTATACCTCGTGACTGGTGTGTAATGTTTTAACTTGTCTTATATTTGTCTGTTTGTTCTCAGAAGTGATTTCATCCTCAATATAACTGCATTCTTAGACACTGGTTTACAAATCATTCACAGTTTATAATTCTCTAACAGTAGTATATTGTTACATACATTGTCACACAGTAGCACTTCCAACTTTAGATATATTCACTGAAGAACTACAGTTGGTTTATATAATTTAAAATTAACTCTACTATGGAACAGATGAACGGAAGAAAATTCTTGTCTGTCGGTGTTTAGTATTTTCATTAGTTGTACATTATTTTTGTATGTATTCTGCTTCAACACATGGATGTCTACATATGTTTCACCACATGGTGTACAATGTTCAGATCACGTCCATCCACTGCAGAGAGCAGGGACAGGAGGGGGGCTGGCCACCGATGAATACAGCTTTGAATCCCATAGCACATTTATTAATGACACTCACACAACATTATTCGTGGAATCTACATAGACATCTCATATAGTATCCATGTGTTGGGTGAAGCCAAGGGGAAGTCAATTTTAGTAGGTCTTCCAAATGTAGGAAAATTTATGTTGATTCCCAGATGATAAAGTAAAATAAATACCACTACTCTGTACATTATATTAGACAATAACGTGCGTATCCCCTGGTATCTCTATCTTCTGCCATATCGTAAACAGAGATAGTGCACCATGTAACAGTCCAACCAAGTATTTACAACTTCAGACCCAACGGCCAACAGAAAATGAAGCCACTGTCACCTGATTAGTTCGAATTCGTTGTGAAAGTTGTGGAGAGCTATGTGGAAACCATTCAACTTAGGATCTGAGGAACGAAATTTCCAGTAGCTATATGTCTGTAACATTTTTCCTTTAAGATGGGTAAGCTAGCGTTCTTTAACATGAAACACTGATAATAGGAAACCTGTTACTGTTAACAACATTTCTAAGTGTTATCACTCATTGTTTTGAGAGAAACCAGTTGCATCTCAGATTTGATGTGAATCTGGCAATCATGAACCCAACACATTTTTTATAATCTTTTTGAAATCAGCATCTTATTTTACCCTATGATGACCGATAAATATGTTTCTCAGGGCTGCTCTCCAGAGAACAAGTTAACAGATCCTGATTATCTTGCATATTTCCCACTAACACTCTGTACATAACAATCTGTTTGTGAATATTTTATACATAACTAATATTCAACATTTAAGTCAAGAACTCTAATCTACATTTTATGTCTTTATTGTTTAAAATTAATGGCACTGTTATACTGGAAACAGTATTTTTCGTGAGCATAGTGAGATAAAGTATGTGGAACATGCCAGAAAAAAGATTATACATTAGTCAAATGTATCAATTAACTTATAAGTTAATCTTCCATTTGCATGTCATTTCTGTGTGTTTTCAAAGGTCAATTTTTTATTCTCCACTCCCCTTTTCTAACCCCTGTATCCATTTAAGTGGCTGTCCTCCTCTCCCCCTTTTGTTAGTAAGTCTGTACTAAATAACGTTTTTTGCATTATTTACTGTTCCTTTCTCAGTAACCAAAAAATTGTCTGCATTCTATTTCATACATTATAGCATCTTTCTAGTCTGTTATTTCTCATATATCCTTCTTCATTCTATGTTCCAAACCAGGCATCCTTGATCCTCATCTTAGAAACTACATTTCCACAGCTTCAGCCTTTACACAACTCTTTCCTTAATCGTCTAATAGTTCAAACCAAAGATGGTAATTGGCTCCATTACATATACCATATCTACTATTTAAGTATGAACAACCAGTAGTTTATAAAAATATAATTTTTTTAAAAATAAACTGGAATAGGAATACTTTATTGTATATTCGTCTATAAGGAGCAAGTTTTATTACATTTTTTACAAAAAAGATTGAATACCAGATTTGGAAGAGCTCATTTTACAAGATAAATTTTGTGTTGAATTTAAAGAATACATTTCAAAATTTATTAGATGTAATAAAACTAGTTTTTTGTTATTGAAATAAGAATGTTTGGAAAACAATTTGGAAGGTATTCCACAGCAGTAGTAGTAAATTATAATTGCTTTTTGTGTGATTTTTTTAATTTTTCAGATAAACAGTAGTCATGAATTGATTGTAATCGTATTCATATTTGGTTAAAATTTATAATTTTTTATTTAATTTTATTCAAAGCATTTGATTAAATTTGCTTCTTTTCTGAATAAATGATGGGAGGGGGGGGGGGGCTTTAGGATGGATTTGGTAGTAATAATACTAAATTTTAATTTTCCAATTGTGAATAATTTTAAAAAAAATATTCAATTAAGGACACACAATTAACTTATTTTCATTTATTCTGTATTCAGTTAAAAGGTTTATCAGTAAGTGATTTCACTCTTTTTCATCTTTGAATAAAGTTTAAAAGTTTCCTACTTTTCTTACATTTTATTCAATATATTTGGTTAAAGTTATTTTTCTGTTGAAATAAAAATGTTCACATGTCTTAGGAAAGTTTTTATCACTACGAGATCAGTTTTCCGACAGCTGCAAAATTTTTAGCTGCTCTCGGAAGTAGTGGATTCAGTAGTCCTTACTGAGTAATGTGTAATGGCATCTGAGTTCACTTCAGTATACTAGTATTGCTGAAAGAGATTTTCTTTCGATTAAAATAAAGTGGAAGGTGTCAGTTCATGAAATTTGTTCTCGACATTGATGGCAAAATATCTAGCTTCATTTCCAAATTGACCTCTTGTTCCCTAGAGTACCGCCCTTCACAACATCCACTATTTGGTGTCAAGTATCTAGGCTCTTATTAGTAGCATAATGTGGGGTGTGTCCACATTTCACCTTAATGCTGGCTTGAAATCTTCTAGGCTTACTTTCAGTTACGTGACTGAGTATGTATTGAGAAATATCAGCCCATTAATCCTCAAGGGCCGAAACTGTAGAAGGTACTGATGTTGGATGCTAGGGTCTCATGTGAAGATAATATTTTATCTCATTCCAAAGGTGGTCCAGGGGCTTCAGGTCAGGACTATCAGTAAGCCAGTCAGTTTCAGAAAGTTGTCCCCAAACTACTTCCTCCCCGATAGTGCTTTGTGGGAGGGTACATCTCCATGCCAATACAAACACTAACTGTCTCTGACGCTTTCCTCTACCCTGATTTTCACAGTGTATTAAATGTTCGATGAGATTTTGGGATTGCCACCTGTGATGTTTGCAATACATCATGTTGCAAACTGTGTTCGTGGGCTTCTGCATTTAGCATTTTCTTAAGTGCAGTATGGCTATGATGCGCTATCCACAATAAGTGCACTAAATTGGTAACATCACCTCTTCTGTATTTCAGATTAACATAACATCCCCTGACAGTAAAACAATAGTTACACTGCAGTTTCCTGAAAAAATTAAGTACTATTGTGTTTATTTTTTCAGTCCTTCAAGGCGACTTGTAGATATTATTTTAAATGATGTTGGACAGAGTGTTATGATGCAAGTCCAAAATTTTCTGTCCTCATTTATAATCATAAATCATCAGAATGTGGTCAAAGGGATCAGCAGCCATAGGATTCTGCAGAGGCAAAGAAGAGGTTAGGTGAAACAATTACTCTTTAAATGAATATAATTTGCTCAGCCTGTTGGTGAAGACCTGCTACACTGTTGACAACTTGTGGCAGCCATGCCTTACTATAAGCAGAGGCCTGATATGGGTGTGCATGTAAGAGTATGTAAGACTGAGTGTTTGCCAGAAGAGATCGTTATCAGCAGCATAGTGTAACTTCCAGCACCAAACAGTGACATGTGAATCATATGGAACTGGAAGAATATTCCCAGGTGCACGCCACGTACAACACCATCCTGATGGTATTCAGTGGTTGGAAGCCTGGATGTTCTACATTACTTAGGTCATCTTATTGGTGGCGTAGTTCAAAGTGGCGATTGTGCAACCAACCATTAAATTTATTGTGGCGCCAGCTCTGGCAGTTTCTGTAGGATTTAATATTAAATTAACAATACCCCATAGCATTCTTTTATTTATTTTAAATCATTTAGAAGTGTTACATAGTAACCTTTATTCTCCAATGCACATCTGTATGTATCTTATATATACTTCAACATACACATTGCCAGAACAAAAAAAAACTTCGAAAAACATAAATTTTCACCTGATAATGGCTTATGCCTGAAGAGTAGCGGGCGTACTGATAATGGTTTCAACGCCATACACCATCAGAGGGTGCAGGGGCTAGCTACCAGAGCGCCGTGTATGTCTACCCTTTAAAAAGTACTACTCACAGCTACAGGTCTCAGTGTGATGCAGATGTGTGAAGAAAACAGTAATGTAATTGTGGCCTACCGAGCGCCAGGATGTTCCTTTTGGAGAACTATCACATAAACTGGCATGCTGCATCAGTTGTGCTATGTGTGTATCAGTTTTCACACGAAAATTCTCACACCCATAGACACGATTCTGGATGTCCACCCACCACAGGTCTGCCAGGATTGTCATAGAGTAAGGGCAACAGTGGCAGATCATTCAGCTGCTGCAGCACAGGTAATAAGCCTTGTAGCACGGATGTGTCACCACAAACTGTTGAGAAGTGGTTATTAGCAGTGAGTCTTGACACAAACCCCTATCCCATCTTCCAATCACACCCTAACATGAAAGTGCATGGCTTGACTGGTGCCATCAGATGATCTCTTGGAAGATTGGACAATGTGCTGAGGTCTTCAGCGGTAAGAGCAGATCATGCCTGCATTCAAAGATAGTCGTTTACACCTACAATGTAGACTTGGTGTGTGCTTTATACACACACACACACACACACACACACACACACACACAGACACTCACATACACACACACACACACACACACACACACACACACACACATATATATATACACACACTCGGCAGTAACCCAGTAGATGGGTTGGAGTTTAGTGAAAACCTCAAAAGTGTCACCTGTCAACATGTGTAGAGTTAATCTGAAATAGAGAGGAGGTTGTGGTGTCACCGCCAGACACCACACTTGCTAGGTGGTAGTTTAAATCGGCCGCGGTCCATGTAGTACAGGTCGGACCCGCGTGTCGCCACTGTGATCGCAGACCTAGCGCCACCACCAAGGCAGGTCTCGTGATACGAGAGTGGACTCGCCCCCAGTTGTACGAGAACCAAGCTACCGCCCAGTTGTACGAGAACCTAGCTACCGCCCAGTTGTACGAAGCCTTTCTCTCTCATTAGCCGAGAGACAGAATAGCCATCAGAAGTTAATGGCTACGAACTAACAAGGAGCCATTTGTATCAGTGCCTATAGCTTACGAGTATTAAAGAGAGATGTATTCCAAGAACTAAATAAAAGATAAGTACTAAGCATCTACATACTTTCTTCTTATTCATTTATAAGTTCTCATGTTCCAGACTTCACGCCCGTCTGCATTAGTCTAGCGTGCCTTTCTTTTGGCTACTACCGTGTGGCGTAACAGTCTCGTTACGTCACTACAGAGGTGATGCTACATTACTAATTGGGTGAGATCATCGTAATTAGTGTGTGGTCACCATACAGCAGTTGAGAAAATTCTAACTGCTGAATGCTATGAACACAGTTTGCTGCATCATGTAGAACGAACAGCAGAGGAGAAGTCTGGAAACAGTTTGTGTTCGTATCAGCATAACAATGTACCCTTCCACAAATCAGTATCTGTGAGGAAGTACTTTGTCGACAAATTCCTGAAAATGACTTGCATGCTGATAGTCCCAACCTGAACCCCATGGACCACCAGTGAAGTGAGATAAACGCTTGCTTTTGCAACTGATTCCTGTGTCCAATAGCACTACCTTCTTCAGTTTCAGCCCTTGGGGATAAATGATCAGATATTTCTCAACACATATTCAGTTATGTATGCTCAGAAGATTTCATGCCAACATGACGCAAAGGGTGGACACGCCCCTATTTAATGCCTGCTAATAAGAGCCTTGATACTTTATATCAAACAGTGGAAGTTGTGACTGGCTGTACACCAGAAAACAAGTGGTTAGTTTGGAGAATAAGCTAGATATTTTGCCATCAACATCCTGACAAAGGTTGTGAGCAAAATTTTTCCACTTTGTTCCAGTCTAAAGCAGAATCTGTTTCAGTTACGTTAGTATGCTGAACTGAACTCTGACACTGTTACACAATATTCAGTATGGACTAGTAAATCCAATTACCTGACAGTGCTCCAAATTTTGGAGCTGCTGGAAATTTGTTTAGGTAGTTATAAAAACCTATTTAAAATCTCCCAACGTTTTTATCTCAATAAAAAATATTTAACCAAATATATTGAAGAAATTAAATAAAATAGAAATAAAAAAATCAGAAAAATTAAAAACTTGGTCTGAATATGAAAGTGACTATACTTATTAAATTTTTAACTCAGTATAAAATCAATGACAAACAGTTCATTATAAGTCCTAATGGGAAAAAATGTTTAAAAAAAATTGCAAATCAAAAAATTGTTACTATTATTACTAGGAAAAACCTGCCCCATCACTTTCATTTCGATATAAAAGTAGATTTACTGAATGTATGGAAAACATCTATAAAAAATAAGAAAATTGATTTTAAACAAATATGAAAGCAATTGTAATCAGTTATTTACAAATTTTCAACTCCAAGAAATTTAAAACTTTCACACATAAAAACAACAAAAATTTACAACGTATCCTACAGAATACTTTCCCAAAACCACTCAAAACTCTTATCTCAACAATAAACTCAGTTTAAAATATCTAATAAACACTGAAATATTTAACCTTTTAATAAATCTTATGACAGTTACATCTTGTAAATGTGCTCTTTAAAATCCAGTATTCAGTGTGCCATTCCTTTCTCAAAAACGCAAGAAACGTTTTTCATTTCTAAAGAATTTGATAAAATTTGCTCTTTACAAGTGATGATGCAAATGAAAATCTTCAGTTGTAATTTATTTAAAAAATTACCTATTTTGTATGATATAAATAGTTATAAATACTTAAATAATAGATATGGTGAAAGAATTTGAATGTAAATTATTAACAAATTTAAAATTATTTTAAGAATATAAATTGGTTAATGAATATTAATTTGAATTTCTTGGAGAAAAGAAAACTAAACTAAAATATAATCGAATGAAACAATTTCAAAATTAGAAGATTTGAGTTCCAGAATTCACTAATAAGTTAAATATGGTTGATGTTTGTCTCTTATTTAAAAGTAACTTTACTGTAAAGGAATGTCATAATTATTTTAAATTAGAAAATTAAGTTAAAATTACAAATTAAAAAGACATAATTTAATTATATTTATAATTATACAGTCAATTATCAGTGGTAAAACAATTGAGGGAATAAAAAAGTGGGAAACCATAATGTTATTCTAGAATTGGAAAAAGTGTTGAAGTTTAAAAATGACAATTAATTTTTGTGGATATAAAAGACATAGAAGACCACTGAATCGACATTTCATTGCTGAGATGTTCAAAAAGGTTTCCAAACTGTAATCTTTTTGAATGGAATGTAACCTAAACTTAAGTTAAAAGCTTGAAAATGTATTTTAATGTATGTATTTTAATTTGATTTTGTGTGTACAGAATGCAGACAAATAATAAAGTTACAGAATATGGACATAACGTTCAAAATTGTGGGATTACTGCAGAAAAGAATGTATTTAAAAATGTTAAAATAGGAATTAAAATTTTACAATGAAAACCTCTTATTTTCCAACTTTTTGGCTTTGTCATTAAAAAAGAGTTATTGGAGTAGGGTGAGCAATTAAGGTGCATCTTCTTTTAAGAAGTTCATGTTAAATCGAATTACAGGTAGAGATATAACTAGAAGAGCTTGTATAAATGCAAAAAATATTGGTGATAAATACCATCTGTGCTGTGTAGCTTTTGCACAAATCCAGTATACAAAAATAAATGTTAAAATCCAGATGGAACAAGTAATTACAAAAATTTATTATTGAGCGTAAAGAATAAATACCCAAGATTAGGTTTTATCTTGAGAGTGATGGTATTACGATAATTCAGACTAAAATTAATGTATCTGTTAATGTTTATTTATTTGGTGAAAAGTATTAACTATATCCACTCGCAATAAAAAAATTCTAAGACAGAAATACTTGTTAATTTATTATACATAAAGAAAATAATCCACACTACTGGTGGAAAACGATAACAAAAGTATAAAATGAACACCAAACGTTTCACTTATATTTATTACATTTTAATCGTTAAGAAACATTAGATAAGATTAGATTAAGAAATATTACATAATAACAGAAATATTTGTTTCATTAACAAACTGATACATGCACACCTAAGAGAGATGGGTTAAAATTTAGGTTCTGAGTATACTCAAAAATTTGTTTGGATATTAATTGACATTAAAATAGTTTTATTAACAGTGGATAGGATGAAATGGCAAAAATATGAACCAAATGGATTTTGTTAGTACATAAAATAAGTATAATTGACAGTATAAAAATCCATTCATCCTGTCATAAAAAAATCGTGAAATCTCTGGAAAAGAAAGTTGAACAAAGTGTTGAAACTTTTTCTCAAGAAGAAGAAAAGAAATATTTAACTCCTGAAGAACAATACAAGGTAAATTTAAAACTTGTTCTTTGTGTACAAAACTTTATCCAAGAAAATAAAGAAACTAATTATTTAACAGGAAAATACATAAATTCATAATTTAATAAACAACAAAAATTCATGAAGTTTTAAAATTTAAAAATAGCATCAGATAAAACATTATTTCGATCGAAATAGAAAAGTGTGTATGAATGCAAAAAAAAAATTTGAAGAAGCTTTCTTCAAATTTATGAATATTTAATTTTTCAGAAAATAATGGAAATACAGTGTTGGTCTGTTAATTGCTAATGCAAATTTCATAACAGAACAATATTTAATGAAAATTTAGTTGATATTGATATGAATAAAGTTAAATTTTGTTTGATCAACCTGTTAATGTTGCAATGATCATATTTGATGTATCAAAACAATTAATGTATGATTCTCTCCATAATATTATGTAACAAGATGGAAACATTGAACTCTGTTATCTATATACTGATCGTTTTTATCTATAATATATGAACTGAAGTTATTTTTGTGCAGATATGAAGTCAGTGATGTTACCAATTATACAGAAAGTAATACAGTAGAGCGTCGATTATCCGAAGCATTTGGGGGACATGCGTGTTCGGAAAACTGGTTTGTTCAGATAATCGAACCGTACATGTTTATTTGCCAAAAAGAAGGCCTGGACAGAAAATTTATTCATAAAAACAGGCATCTCTTTTTAGTATTACAAAGTAACATACAAAGGCAACTTCAGTGGGAGTATATAGTATGTGGCACAGATAATTATCTGCTGCTACTTCTACTGCCAGTGCTAAGCTGACAGAAGTGTGCAGATTGTTGAAATACAGCGAATGGCGGCTTGGCCCGTCAGCAGCGCCTTGCGAAGGCCCCATTAGAAGCAATGTTCCGCCAGTGGTGGCCCAGTGCGGCGACTACTGTGGGAAACTAGGTTTGGGAGTGAGAGGGATGATGGATGGTAGGGTGGGAGAGTAACAGGTGCAAGCAAGTACACAGTTTGGTTAAGCGGTCGTTCGGTTGACCGACGTTTAGATAATCGACACTCAACTGTAGTTATAAATTTACTCAAATTAATTCAAATGTATTTTAAAAAAATGACAGATGGATGTAACAATGAGATAACAGAAAAATTGGTATCTAGAATGAAAAAGGTGTGCTTTAAAAGGAAAAATAGTCAAAAGGAGTGACAAAACATATTTTTACATAATTATGTTCATTTAACAGTAAAGAAACATACAGAAATATGAGTTTAATAAGATGCTTTAAATATGAAATTTGTTACATTGAAATTAATTAAAAATCTATGAACATACAATAATAAAAGATATGTTTTACAAAATAAAATAGATGGTTTACTGTATGTACGCTACAAAATTACAACTGCTTTAGCTGTCACATTATAAAGTGAATAATTTTGTACAAAACTGCAGGTTGAAACCTGGTATTCGAAAGATTAATTCAGATTTCATATATGTACGTTAGTGCTAAAGATAAATCAATTACATGTCCTTCAATTCCTGTGCTATATGCCGAACCATCATAATCGTATTTAAAACTGAATGACTTGTTTCATTGTGATTTGCAGTATAAAATATGTGATAATGAACGTTTTCATGCATTTACAAACAATACTTATGATATTTCTTCTAAAATAATTTTTATGTTATTATCTGATAAATCTTATGAAATTTTAAATAGACCCATTTATATAGAAATGAAAATTATTGTAATTCATTATTTTGGTTTTACTTTAGAATACATTTGTGACATTTGCATGAATACATCCTCATCGAAGATATAATGCTATAGAAACAATTAAAATATTTAACTTCTTCACAATTTGCATTTCTTTAATTTGCATTGTGCTCATCATCTTTTTAGTTTACCATAGATAATAATATATTTAGGTGTTCTTCAGTTTGTATACATTTTAAATGTTTTTTGTAATAATATTTAGAAACATTTTCCACATTCGCAAAGAATTTGGTCTGTGTTATAAATCTTAAACGAAATTTATTCAAACAATGCCTACACATTGTTCTATAACTGTTCTTTGTGTACTTATGTGAACTAAAGTAGTCAGTTGATTTGTCAGCACCAAAAATATTATCTGTCTGGGATCTGACCACTTCCCTTTATTTAGAAAAATAATTTCTTAGAAGAATAAAAGTTTCTAATAGAAAATTTTGTAGTAAAGGAATCCTTTCATAACAAGAAACTTAGACATAATGATATAAAGTTTAATGATTATTGCTGAAAATAATAAATATTGCTATAAGGCCTAATGTATTGCTAAAATGTCAGAATATGAAGATACAAGACAAGTAATTACAAAAAATGTTGGCAAAGATGATAACATTATTTCTGAAAATATAAATGACATCAGTCAGTTGACCTTAAGAGGTAATAAACAAAGTACTATTTTCGTGGTTGAATCTGGTATATATTCTTTAATTTTATCAACTGAAAAAGAGGAAGCTAAAATTTCGAAAATGTTTCAAAGAAGATGTTTTACTATCTATAAGAAAATATATTGAATGAAAAATTATAAAAGATTTAGTAGATTCATACAGAAAACAAGTAGAACATAATCAGATTTTAATGAAATTTATGTAAATCATTTGAAAGATCTGAACTGAATTATCTAGAATTACACAAAAAAGCAGGTGAAGAATTTGGTGGTGCTATAACAATTTATATGAAAAAATGAACAACAAACTGAAGGAATAATTTAAGACTACTGTTATTTTAGGAGTGTGTGATGATAACTTTACATATAATTATCATCTCATTTTAAAACAAAAAAAAGATAAACAAAGGAATAAAATTAGAGCAGACACCCTAACTGGGTTCAAATGTATAACCTAGTTATTATCTTCATTCAATAAATCTAATCTTAAAATTACAAAAACATTTAGAACTGACTATCAACACAACTATTATAATATATTGGATACACAAGATCAGATTGTAAATAATATAACACATCAAAAACATTGGTTTCAGTCATCTCTTAATTAATTGTTATGGAAGCAGTATTAAAATCTATCGAATTGTTATGGTCATCAGTAATATTTATTTGTATATTCTGACACTTATATCATGAATTGGAACAATTAAAGGAAAATTTGGTTCATAAATCACTGGAAAACCAAATCCTAAATTAGATCAAAAGCAAGCAATAATATTAGTTTCTTAATACAAATATTTATCTCTTTCAATGATATTCAACCAGGCAAATTAAAATTTGTACTTATTAATTTAAAAGTTATAATTTTTTGCAAAGTATTAGCATCAGATTTTAGGATCTTCAGTAATTTGGACAGTAATATTCCAACATTATCTTTCATATCAATGTATAATTTAACATCACTGTCAATAAACACTTCAATTAACATTTTTCTCTCTTAAAATCATTGTTTCGCCTTTTCATAAGAATAAAGTTTTTTCAACTTCTTATTTATATTGACCAATTATTTAAGTTTCTTTATCATAACGTAATTTATTGTTTTGTGAATAAATATTTGGAGTTAGAGGAGTTGTATGACAAACAACCATTACCCCTTTTCATAACTGTCATTTAGGGCTACAGATAATGTACCTTTAAGAACTGATCCATTATTTTATGACTGAAATACGCAATGCATTTAATATTAATAAAAGCAGCTGAATTAAATGAATACCAAAACTGATTGGGAACCAAAAATAAGAATTCCATAAAAAAAGCATTTGAAACTTTTACCTAGTTCAATTCAATGTTTTATAATTGTACCAAGCTGATGTGGTATAGCACCATTAATGATTGGGAATTATATTTTTGCTACAGGATGGTTAATCTGTAATATATCTAGCCTGAGAGTCTAGATGAACAAATATACTTTGAATCTATAAAAATAATGCAAACATTTGAAGAAAATAATGCTACTTTTATTGAAAATGATGCTGAAATTATAGAATTAGATGAATGGGAAGATAATCTGGATGTTTGAATAGACACCATATCTAATATGTAGAAGCACAACTATAAATTTTCGTTAATGCTGCACAACTCCTTCTTGGTGTTGCGATTTTTTTCTGTCAGTGTGTGAATATCGCCTCACTGAAATAGATTTTATAATGTGCTTAATATGTAAAAGGGAGAGAGCATCAACGGAATCTTCAACTGATTCATAGATCTCTTCTATTTTGCAGTAATCTGTTATACATTCACAATTATAGCTAACCATTGAAAATGTTGTCTCTTCATATACCATTTGAGATCTCTTAAATATTTTGGAAAAATTGTAGGTTCAGTGCACCAAGTTGGAGCAGGTTGTCCACAGAAAATACAAGCATCTTGAAAGATAGCTGGTATGCTGTTAGATGTGATCGATCTTACCACTACATAAAAGCAGCACCTAAACCACCAGGTGGTAGTATTAAGAAGCATAGGACAGAAGCATTTGTGGCCGATTTTAAAGGAAGAATTTTACTTTCTGTCTGGTTACGTTTATTGTATTTTATTTCATGAATTTTTGAATAATGTAATGGCTCGTGTGTGAGGAGTAGAACACCGACAGCCAGCTGATGGGAGCTTTACTCCAGAAACGCGTAGCAACGATAATGTTCCCCATATTATATATGGAACCACAATTCCTTGAGGTCTTATACAATACATATATGGCAGGGATGAAATCAGGAATGAAAATCCGAGACCCCTGAATAACTTGTACAGAGAGCACGAAATTTCACCACAGACCTAGAATGTGGTAAGAATACTCTAGCTGAATGACCCGAGTTGTGCTAAACTAATAGGAGGAAGTCACAATAATACTATGGTAGATATGACAACTTTTATGTTCTGCACAAGTTCATGTATCGTGCTTCTTGTCTGTACTGAGTCCTGCGAATGTAATATAATGAACTTCAATGGCAATAAAATTACAGAAGGTCAGAGATTTGTAGTACCAGTGGTATGCTCTATGTTTTGTTGCAATTAAGCTACAATCTGTTACCTGTACGCCACAAGATAATGTTATTGACGACTTATTTGATGAATCGTTATAAATTTAGGGTCGTGAGACTCCGCAGTGAAACACTGTATCACAAAGCAACATCCAGTCTAAGCTGTAACCCAGCATCCCAAAAGCCATGTGACATGCACACAACGCCAGAAGCAAACATTGTATTGTGTCTCTAACACTCTTCGTATTTGTCGTGTAGTATTCCAGCCATGAGGAACCCAGGCGGAGCAGAGAAATCATTTGGATGGCAATGGTCTTTGACCAGATCTTCCCTTGATCTACAGACGCTGCCGAGGTGGGTGGTGCGCGTTCCTCTATGATCGCTTACAGATGCTGGTTACTGAAAATAGGAAGGAGCCTTTACAGTATATGCAGGGGCACCGATCTGGATTAATGAGCGATCTGGCCTTCAAACGTATACGATCATATCCTCGCTTGTTGGTACTGCAAACGGTTGAAAGCAAATGTAAACTACAGTCGTTACAATTCACGACGACGTGCTGCTCCACTGTATAGCTTTATGATGACATCATGAGTGAAAAATTCCGTAGGTAAAATTGTTCCTCATTCGGATCTCGGGGTGGTGACTTTGCTATCTGAGGCTGGGAGAACATAATATTGGATCCCATAAATGCGTTGACTAGTTAACAATCTTAAAAGGGAAACCTATAAGTTGAATTGATATATGGGATGGGGTGGGGGGTTAGTGATGTGTGATAGCACTCAAGAACAAAACTTCTACTCAGGTGAATATAGTATTATACATACAAAATCAGGTAGAGGTAATGAAGGAGCTGGTCCAATAATGAGTAGTAAGTTGTAAAGAGCTTAAGCTACGGTGAACATCACAGTGAACGAATTATAATAGTTCATATAGACGCAAGCCCAATTACAATAGTTTGGGTTTATATACCTCTTAGTTCTGCAGATGATAAAGGGGTTGAAAGAACACGAACGGAGGAAAAGAAATTATTTTTTAAGTTAAGGGACTGAAACACCAGAGTAAGAAAATGGCGAAAAGGGAAAATAGTAGAACAATATTGACTGGGGGACAGCAATCAAATGTAACTTCATTTTAGTATTTCACACCGAGCACAATATGATGATTCGTAAAACATGGATTAATAGTCGTGAAAGCAGAATATATAGTTGGAAAAGACTTGCAGATACCCGAAGGTTTCAGATAGATTACACAATGGCAAGAGAGCGATATCGAAACTAGATTTTGAACCCAAAATACTTCAGTCACCTGGACTTTGACCATAATTTAATGGTTATGAGCTGTAGATTTAAATTTAGGAAACAAGAGAAAAAAAGAAACTTAAGGCAATTGTAGCTGATTAATTGAAAGATGTTTTGTTTTATTCGATCAGCCACTCAAGCAGAGACGCACAATTGAGTCCGTTTCAAACTCTATCAGATGCTGATAACGTCCCAAAAGAGTATGCGATATATTTCTCATAGTTGTCGCTCATATGACGCTGTTCCTATCTCTTGCATCCGCTGCCTAGCGTTGTAACAATTCTAAACGCCTGCAACAGAAATGCACTCGGTGTTAGTTCTACCAGGCACAGAGAATTACAGCTTGATTTGTTACCGATAGATTCGAACAATACTTTAATATTGTGGAGGTGCTTCATGAACTCAAATGGGAATCTTTAGAAAGGAGGCTACTTTCTATTCTAGACAGAGTAGTGAGAACATTTAGAGAATCGGCATTTGCAGCTGACTGCCAAATGATTCTCCTGCCGCCAACGTACATTGATTGTAAGGATCACGAAGATTCGAGAAACTAGGGCTCATACACCGACATACAGGTAGTCATTTTCCCTCCCTCTGTTTGCGAATGGAACGGGAAAGGAAGAGTCTAGTAATTCTACAGGGTACACACCACCAAGCACCGAATGGTGGTTTACAGAACATCTACGTAGATGTAAAGGTAACGTTGACATCTGACCATGTCTTCTGTTTTTTTTGGGGGGGGGGGGTTGGGGGGAGGGAGCAGGCAGTATGCTTTCTTACCTAAATGCTGATACCTCAATTATAACTCTTGATTTTCATTAACCTTCAGTCGTATTGAGAGATTAAGATATAAATGACCTCTGTGGGTAGCAGAAAAAAATTCTCCGAATTATAAATCCATATTTATTCAGTCTCATCAGTTCCAACTGTGGTATTTCCTATACACATGCTGATATTTTAGAGTAATACTGGAGAGAGAAGAATGTAGATGTCTCTAGCCTGATAAAGAAAGGTCGGAATTCCACATGATATTCCTTCAACTATACGTCTGAAGTAGACAGAGTAAAACGCAAATGGTATGAGGATAACAATACAGAAGTCAAGAAACAGCGAATAGGAATTAGATTATGCTGTAACTACGTAACATTTTTATTTGTTTTCGAGTTTGTACACAACGGTAAGGAGAGGTGGGCGAAGAGTAGTGTGGCAACTGTCGTTATATACAATGGCGAACAAGTTAACAGAGTAGACAGAAAATTTGCTTAACTTGTATTTCTCCAAGTGTAGGAAGACTCGTGGCAAATAATGCATTAAGATATAGACAGTAGCAGTATCAGTGTGAACAAGAATGACGCTCACTGCAGTAAGATTGAAAGATAAAGGTGTCACTGGGTGATGTGTGCGTAATCTCACATGGTAAACAGGCTCATACTGCAAGTGGATTGAATGGCTGCCGGTGGCCATCCAGTAATGTGGTGGCTGGGGTTGCTCGTGGTACTGAGGCGTGCAACATTCGTCCGCCGGAGCTCGAACTACCGCTACCAGCATCTGGAGGGGAACTGCAGTTATGTTGCTAACTTTGACGCCCGTCGGGTGGTATCGATACGTGACATCACATATATCCTCCCAGATCAACTCCCCATCGTCATGTGGCATAGATGAGCGAAGGATGATGGTGGGTTGGGGAGGAGCGGTAGATGCTGGCAATGAGGAGACGTGAGCCGAAACTGAGCCCCGGTCCCAGATTGCGCCCTAGCATACGTCTTGAGAATACTCGGCAGCACCAGCCGAAAAACCATCTAGAGAGCACCCACCCACATCCAGTGGCGGAGCAGCAAATGAAGACGGAGGCACTTCGATGACTGCAGAGGGACCTAAGGCAGTACGTTGGACGGCCACTGGGATGACGATGACGACGACCGTGATGGACCGTCGACTTCCATCAGCTCTGGGACCGACGC
The DNA here is from genome assembly GCF_021461385.2 of Schistocerca piceifrons. Taxonomy (NCBI): domain Eukaryota; kingdom Metazoa; phylum Arthropoda; class Insecta; order Orthoptera; family Acrididae; genus Schistocerca; species Schistocerca piceifrons. The sequence goes on from NC_060138.1 coordinate 53,558,422, forward strand.
CGACGATGGGGTCCCCCTGAAACTGGATGCAGCGAGAGCTGCTGCGTTCAGGCCAGCATGGAATCTGAAAGCACAAAGCTTGTGGCATGATCACCCAGATCCCATGGACGAACTTGATTCTCGTGGCGTCTCAGCAATCCTCTTGGTCCTAGCAGGAAAAACACAGAACGTCCAGGAAAACGTACAATGTTCCTTTCATTCCAGCTCGTTCTGTCCGCCAAACAATCCGTAAATGATCGAGTCCTTGGTGTGATACTTTGTCTATCCAGGCGGAGTGGGTGCCAATAGTCGTGGTAGGTGCAGTGGCGTGGCTGGAAGGCAAGAAAAGCAACAGAGCTCGAGCCCATGTGTGAGTTAGTTCATGTCTTTCTTAAATGTTTGTACAAGGAATTAAGTTTCGCTGCTGGATTACTGGAGGAATGGTGTACTCGTGATGTGATTGAAGCCGGGGGTGGTGCAAGCTGTTCAAACTTGGTGGCAACAAATAGAAGTCCATTGTCTCTCACAATCGCTTCAGGCATTTTATCGAGGTAGTACATCGATGACAAGGCCTGGATTGTACAACGAACCGTAGCTGAATGCATGGGAACACTGAAGATAAATTTGCTAAGAGCGTCAACGACGATGAGCCAATGTATATTACAGTAAGAACCCGAGAAATCCAAGTGCTAACGACGCTTGATGTTTCGTCCATTCCAAGAACCGCTGAGTTGAGACCGAGTGATATTCAACAAAGACGTGGCACCGAGAAGTCAACTGTTCAGTTTCTGCACCCAGACTGCGCGAAGTGCAATGACGTCACACCAACCGCTTGGTACAATCAACACTCCATCGATCTTGTTGTGCCGGCCACGGTGGTCTAGCGGTTTAGGCGCTCAGTCCGGAACCGCGAGACTGCTACGGTCGCAGGTTCCAATCCTGCCTCGGGCATGGATGTGTGTGATGTCTTTAGGTTAATTAGGTTTAAGTTGTTCTAAGTTCTAGGGGACTGATGACCACAGATGTTAAGTCCCATAGTGCTCAGAGCCATTTCAACCATTTGATCTTGTTGTAGCAAATGATGTGGGTCAAACTGCTGAGTCTGTGCTACCACAACATGCGACTGGTCATTATTGCTGAAAAGCAAAATTTGTCTTCGGTGAATTCCAAGGTTGTGCCGACGGGCAAAATATCGGCGAACGTCAGAGATATGAACCTTTGTAGCTGAACACGGACCGCCACTGCAGATGAAATACAACAGAATCTGCTAATCAGGATCCAATGCTGTGGCCTGGCCAACTTCCCGGTTTTAAGTTGTGCAGAAAGCTAAACCTATGCAAAACGTTTTGGTTTTGTACATCAACAGAGCAGGAATTCGATTATGCGGTAGCTACGAAAAACATTTGTTTATGTTGTTTACGACTTCCTACACAATGGTAAGGAGAGGTGGGCTGCTGAGTGGAGTAGCAACTGGCATTGTTGGAAAGCTGGACAAAAGCATAAAGGATCAGCGAACGAGTTAACACAGTAAATAGAAAATTTACTTAACTTCCATTTCTCCAAGTGTTCGAAGATTCATTACAGATAATGCAGCATGAAATTAAGTCCAGAAACCTCATTCACGAAGCGAAAAGGCTCCAAAGGGGTTGAGTGGCTGCCACACGCCATCCTATATTGGGGTGGCAGGGTTCGTGGTACAGAGCTGCTGGACGTGTGGCTCAGCGAGCGTGCATCCTTGGGTTTGTTGGTTCCTGCATGACCAGTATTAGCATCTGGCAGGAACTTGCAATTTCGTTGCCAACACTGATGCCTGTGGGATAGTGTCGATACATGGTATCACAATTCATTGTATTAAGTAAAGTGAATGAAGTGGTCCTCAACTATATGGTTGGTTTGAACATGCGCGTTCTTGCAGGTGTTGATAAGCATGGTATGCCATTTCCTCCATTTCATTGCAAACTGGTTTACACATCCAGGACACGACACTGCATTTTTAACGTTCACATGTCATTGACAAAAGGGAAATAATTGATATGTGACCCAGTCTTTGGACCTACCTGATGTTGTATCAAGGACTTCGATAATCCTTAATAAAATCATAAAAAACCCTTAATAAAATACTTAATAAAATCATAAAAATAAAATTAATAGCCGTAACCTTTCCGAATTTTGTGTGATGTACGTATTTCAGAGGTTCTGCATGAAGAAATACGCAGTTACGGATAGCAAAGCCGTTGCTGACTACATTAGCAACTAGTAACACCTCTGCAGCATAAAACGCGCCACTGGAGCAATGGAAAGGCTTTCGCCCCTGGCACCTGGTGTTTGACGCATAATATTTGTTATTGTGCCGTAATGCACTCTGCGGTATGCCATTTGCCACATTATATGTCAAACTGTGGTACTATCACATCGAAACAACGTATTAATTCCTGTCGTTTTCATACAAAATCTGCCCCCAGTTTACTACATGCATGTAAGCTGTTTGCGGAATTTCTAGGGGTATTACGTAACCTAGAAAAGTCGTTAAACAGTATCAGTGGTCTAATACAACACGTTAAAACCAGTTGTATGCACTCTGTATATTTTTCCTTGCTTTTTGAATTTAATTTGAGAAGTTTAATACATTTGTAAGGTGGAGCTGAAAAATGATTACCGAAACCTCTTCTTATAATTGCTTTTTCATCTTTCGCCGTAAGTGTAGTTTGCGTATGAAGGGTTTTGTGCGTCCTTATAAACAGTTTCGGATGCGTGAATGTTAATCCATCGTGCTCCTGCACATCTTTATTCTTCTGCAAATAAGGATTACAAATGAGATATAGAACAGGAATTAGGCAAGAAAAATATATTCATCTGAATGAAGGAGAAATAAATGAATAATTAGGATAGGTATGTGAAAGATCAAATGATAGACATACATACAACCAGAGTATGAATCATCCACCACGTCAACCATCAAAAGACTTCCGAAGGTTCCGGCGTTGCTGCTTTAGATCGTGTGGAGCGTGCATTGCCTGATTAAAATCGTCGGACCACCTCTACGATACACCGAAGCAACCATTACATATCACGACAAGCAGACCCGCCTATATAAAGGGAGACAGGTAGTACTGCATTGTCAGCAGAGAAGCAGTACCAACAGACTGGGTTAATCAGGGCGAGTCAATGACATGGAACGTGGACTAGTCACTGGATGTTCCTACAGTAAATAACAAATCAGTCAGAAACATTCCAGTGCTTCCAAAGCTGCTCATATCTACTGCTGGTGATGTGATTGCGAAGCGGAAATGCGGAGGAACTGCCACAGATAAACAAAGACAAGGCATAGCACATGTGCTCATGCACAGGGACCATCGAGCATTACGGAGGTTGGTAGTAAGAAATCACGTTAAATCAGCGGAAGGAACCGCCAGTAAGTTACAAAGTGCTGCCAGCGGTCCAGGTAGTGCACGCTGTGTATAGGGAGTCGAAAGCACAAATTTTCTGTAGTCAGAAGTAAGCTGCACTTGAAGTGGTGTAAACGGAGATGCCACTGGGCACTGGATGCTTGGACCCCAGGGATTTGGAGTGATGAATCACATTGTAACCTGTGGCAGTCCGACAAAACGTTTGGAATTATCGAATGCCTGGGGAACGCTACCTGTCATCATTTGTACTGCAGAAAATGAAGTAGAGCGGAGGTATAGCTGCGTTTCTCGAGGGTAGGTTCTGGTCCCCTCGTTGCCCTTAAAAGACGGCTAAATGTGGAAGGATATATACACATTTTACAGCATTACACTGTTCAGGATCGCTGGAGCGGCCAAGGCAGTGGTCGGCAATAAATAAATTAGGACAATTTTTGTGACAAGGTCATTTGTTGGCAGAAAATACATTCAAATGGACCACATGAGTCAGGCCTAGGGATGCGAGGGTGAGCCAGAACGTAGTGGTATAGCGATGCACAGTTCGCATCTAACCTGGGCGAAGTTGATGAATAGTGGCGTCTGCCATTCAGACAAGTCCGAATGGCGTGGTGGCTACAGTGACAAAGTCAATGGCGCCGCAGCACCGGGAGAGGCAGGTGGTATTCGCAGCTACAGGGTGGGTGGCAGAGAGAGAGCCTCACCGACGGGCGATAGGGTACATCCAGCACAGCCACAAGGCTTCCTCCACCCTGATTGGTCAGAAGCCGAGAACCCCACGGGGCAGCATGGAAAGTTCCGAAGTAGGCCTGCTCAGCATCACCTTGGCGGCATTACCTTGTCAGCACACAAGGGAGGTGAGTGATAGAGGTTGCCCACTTTAGTGCTCACTTGCTTTTGCCAGACGGTGGGACGAGAAAATTACAGGCGCCAAAGCTGCCGGATATTGCTTGACCATATTCAGAGAATGAAATTGACCTTTCGACATAAATTAACTATAGAATCCCCTACTATCTGCCTCAACCTTAGAGCACGTTCTGAACAGTGAAAGAACAGTTCGGAGACCACCATGATTTGTATCAACACAAAAAAGCACCATGTCATAAAGCAGCTTCTGTGATTCAACGGCTTGTGGACAGTAACAATCCTAACATGGATTTGTCTGACTGAACCCAGTGGAATAGCTGTGGGATGAATTATAACGTAGTCTTCACTCCAGACTTTTCCGTTCATTACTCCCTTGTCTGGTTTCGGCTGTTGAGGAATAATGGGCTGCCATTCCTCCATAGACATTTAGAGACCTCACTGAAGGTGACTCCAGCAGGGTTAAGATCTCAACAAAGGCGAAGGATGGACACATCTCATATTGATGTCAGTTCATACACGTCCAGATATTACTCATCAGATCGTGTACGTCCCGCTGTGGCACACACAAGCTGCTAAAATATCAGCCACAAGTGAGTTTACAGAATAGGCGCTTACGAATTTGCCACCTCTATTATATGTACTTTCCCCTATGCATCGTGTTATCGCATCGCTTTATACATAATGTCGTCCATCAATGTACATAAACATAGTAATAGGAGTACCGATCAGCAATTAATCATATAAAATGAAGAAAATTACTGAGAGTCGATCCTGAGCAAAAAAGAAGCTGACCCGCCTGATCGAAGCCAAAACTATTGTAAATGTATGGCGCATGCTCACCGTTATGAGTATTAACCACAATGCTGCGTTATCAAGTTAATGAGTGGGGACTAGTAAGTCGCACGTGATTGATGATTTTGGGATTAAAGTAATATATTTATCGCTCCACAAGACTCATTCTGTTGTAACTACAACCGTGGGTGGCAAAAAACGGAAAGAAGTTCATTTTATGCACTATCGATGGTTTATACCGTTGGAAAGAGTGCACAATCTTTGATGTATCATGAATTTCCTGGTCCGCGCAATCTAAATACCGTTTTTCGGCCAAGAACATTCGCAAGCCCTTGGAGAAAGAAGGAATTTACTAAATACCATGTAGTTGTTGCAATATATAGCACTTATACACTCAAGAGCCAAATAAACTGGTACACCTACCTAATATTGTGCAGGACCCCTGTGAGCACGCAGACGTCCCGCCACACGACGTAGTATCGACTCGGCTATTGTCTGAAGTAGTGCTGGAAGGAACTGGCACCGTGAATCCTGCAGGGCTGTCCATGAATCCATAAGAGTACGAGAGAGAGATTTCTTCTGAACAACACGTTGCTGGGCATCCGAGATATGATCAATAATGTTCATGTTTGCGGAGTTTGATGGCCAGCTTGATTGTTTAAACGCAGACGAGTGCTCATGGAGCCACTCTTTAACAGTTATGGACGTGAGGGTAGTCGCATTGCCCTGCTGGAATTGCCCAAGTCAGTCAAAACGCACAGTGGACATGAATGGCTGCAGTGATCAGACAGGGTGCTAACGTACGTGTCACCTGTCAGAGTCGTATCTAGGCGTATCTGGGGTTCCATTATCATTCCACCTGCACACGCCCCACACCATTACAGAGACTACACCGGCTTGAACAGTACCCTGCTGACATGCTGACATACAGGGTCCATGGATTAATGAGATCGTCTCCATACTCGTGAACGTCCATCCTCTCGATACAATCTGAAACGAGACTTGTCCGACTAGACAACATGTTTCCAGTCATCAACAGTCCTATGTTGTAAACCGATGATTACTAAGTCCAGAGTGAGCCAGTTGTGACTCGGAATTCACAGATACTACAATCTACCTTGATGACATCCTCCGCAGATGAGAAGAAACGTTCGGTTTCTCTAAGAAACTGATTGGGCAACAGTACAGAAACCAAAAATATTCCTTCGTATGTAACATTTCCTGCCGCGGAAGTTTTGGTTTTGTAACAATGGGATCTAGTGTGTCCTGCAGTTTCCTCTTTTTTTTTTCTTTTTTTTCTTTTTTATTTTGAGATTTAGGCTTGCAGCTTGCAGAAGATACTGTGATATTGGTAAAGATGTCAACATACGTTCAGAGGAGTGATCTATTCCGTCTACTTTCAAGTTTGGAAATGTGCAGTAGGAGTTCATCTTTAGAATAATCTATACAAATAAAAATCAGTTGCCGCGTGTATTAAAGATCGTCACCTGAGAACGGTTGACCGATCTGGTAGAATTTTTTTCTTGGGTTCACTATTGTCAGGACAAGGTTGTGTGAATGAAAATTTCTGGAAAGTCCACCGGAAATTTCAGAAACTAAAATCGATCGCAACTTCAGAGTGACCTGGTTGATTTGTATGATTTTGTTTTGTGTTTGCAGTTGTGGATAGTAAAGGTATTTTTGATTTGGAAAAGGAAACAAACAAAATGAGTTCAGTTTGAGAATACTGTCACAGCTCTTCAGAACAATGAAAATCAGTTTTATAATTCTTGACGAATTTGCTACAAATGTTTACATCACATTGTAATGTCGTTGGGACCGACAAAGGCTACATATTTTTGTGATATATATAATGTATCCCTATATCTGTAATATATAATGAGAACCATAGTTGCCTTGCGCTGTAGCCGCTCATTTTAGGGCGCCTTGGGAGGGTTCACGCGGCTCCCCATGTTGGACGTTCGAGTACTCCCTCGGGCATGGGTGTGTATGTTGTTCTTAGCCTAAGTCACTTTAAGTTAGAGTAAGTAGTGTGCAAGCCTAGAGACCGATGACCGCACCTCAGCAGTTTGGTACCATATAAACTTACCACCACCACAAAAAGAGTCATAGTTACTACAAATCTCGAAAAGTTCTTCGCCGACTTACTTCCAATGTTTACACGGTACTCAAATGGTCATTTGGATAGACATAAGTTACATATTTTGTAATATATTACAAATATAATGATATATGTACTATATAAAGGGGAAAAATTGTTACCAAAAGCCTCGAAAATATTTTGATGGATTTCTTAAAATTTTTACGCTATACGCTACTTAACATGTAGATGGAAATGGGAAATGGACAATAGTGGAGGGGGAGGAGGCTTTTCACAGAGAGATGGTGGGAAGTGGAGATATATCGAAACACTGAACACTAAGACGGAAATGAAAATAGACAGTGGAGAGGATTGAATGGGCAGAGAAACAGGGGGAAGGAGGTTATGAACAGAGGGGTGGAGGTAGAAGAAGATACATAGAGAGAGAGAGAGAGAGAGAGAGGGAATGACAATATGGACAGAGAGAGGGTGGGGATGAAGGAATTTATGATGTGTATGCAATTCCGACATATATTTAGCAATGGTGAAGCATTACCAGGTTCGTTAGCATTTTTCTACAAATACACCTGTTCAACGATTTCAGAAATGTGCTCTCATCAGCATGACTTAGAATTTATATATACAGTTTTGCATCATCCTGGTTCCCAGAAATCCTGAAGACAGACGTTGACTGAGGATACTGTATCACAGACGCCGTCCCTTTGACTGTTCAGAGATGTTACCAAACCCGCCCAAAGATGTAAATAACCATGCACGATCAGCACCTATTAGAAGGAGGGGTCCGATAACCGGTCAGTTCCAGTCATTCCATCAGGAAGGAGGTACACGGCTCGTGTTGTCTGTATTTCAATCATGCTGAAACGATCAATGCGACTCTTCGATCGCGTCCGCATTGTTACTTTGTGCCAGGAAAGGCTATCAACAAGGTTAGTGTCCAGACGTCTCGAAGTGAATCAAAGCGATGTTGGTTGGAAATGGAGGAGATACAGAGAGACACGAAGTATCGATGACGTGCCTCGCTCAGGCTGCCCAAGTGCTGCTACTGCAGTGGATGACTTCTACCTACGGATTACGGCTCGGAGAAACCCTGAAAACAGCGCCACCATGTTGAATAATGATTTTCGTGCCAACCCAGGAGATGGTGTTACGACTCAAACTGTGCGCAATAGGCTACATAATGGGCAACTTCACTCCCGACGTCCATGGCAAGGTCCATCTTTGCAACCACGATAACATGCAGCGCGGTACAGCTGGGTCCAACAACATGCCGAATGGACCACTCAGCATTGGCATTACGTTCTCTTCACCGGTAAGTGTTGCATATGCCCTCAACCAGACTATCGTCAGAGACGTGTTTGGAGGCTACCCGGTCAGGCTGAACGCCTTAGAGACACTCTCCGGCGAGTGCAGGAAGGTGGAGGTTCCCTGATGTTTTGGGATGGAATTATGTGGGGTCACGTACACCGCTGGTGGTTATGGAAGTCGCCGTAACGGCTGTACTACACGTGAATGCCATCCTCCGACCGATAGTACAACCATATCGGCAGCATTTTGGCTGAATATTCGCGGTCCCATCACGCACATCTTGTGAATGACTTCCTTCAGGGTAACGACATTGCTCGACTAGAGTGAGCAGCATATTCTCCAGACATGAACCCTATCGAGCGTGACTGCGATAGAATGAAAAGGGCTGTTTATGGACGACGTGACCCACCAACCACTCTGAGGGATCTACGCAGAATCGCCGTTGAGGAGTGGGCCAATATGGACCAGCAATGCCTTGATGAACTTGTGGATAGTATGCCACGACGAATACAGGCATGCATCAATGCAATAGGATGTGCTACTGGATATTAGAGGTACTGCAATCTGGACCATAACCTCTGAATGTCTCTCTGTATGGTGTGGCAACCTGCAATGTGTGGTTTTCATGAGCGATAAAAAGGGCGGAAATGATGTTTATGTTTATCTCTATTCCAATTTTCTGTACAGGTTCCGGAACTATCAGAACCGATGTGATGCAAAACGTTTGATGTGATCAAAGTTTCGAAAATGGTTCAAATGGCTCTGGGCACTATGAGGCTCGACTTCTGAGGTCTTTGGTCCCCTATAACTTTGAACTAGATAAACCTAACTAACCGAAGGACATCACACACATCCATGCCCGAGGGAGGATTCTAATCTGCGACCGTAGCAGTCTCGCGGTTCCAGACTGCAGCGCCTAGAATCGCACGGCCACTTCGGCCGGCTCGAAGTTTCGTTTTCTTGTGTTCGTTCAATAACTCTTTGGCTCATACTTTAATAGTTATTCTTATTTCTCATTGCAGTTCACGCTAACAGTACGGTATTTTGTATGCCAAGTGCTCACGTATTTACGACCGAACTCCGATGGCTGTGTATTTTACTGATACGTTAACTACTTAAAATAAGAAAACTTATATCAACAAGCAGATGATATTAAACTCCTTTCCTGCACTGGATAGCATTATGTCATAAAATCATGTTGGTAAATCTTTATTCAGTATTTCATTCCGTATCGTAGTTAACTACCCCTATTTGATAAAAACAAGTAAGTTAATTTTTCATTTTATTTTTCGTCTTACAGCTAATTTTTCTATCTTCCTTTATTTCGGTTTCAGGTTCCATCATTCTCCAGGTACTCGTTCCTCTTTGGAAGCTGTAGACCTTCTGCTATTGTACCTAATTTATTATTCGGTTTGTACATTAAGTACGAATTTCGTATTGCCTGGACTACTTCTATACACTTCTTGTGATCCATTAAACACAACACGTTTATTTGCGAACGATCTAATAGGCAACTATTCCTACAGTTATTAATGTCATAGAATTTTCTACCACCGTTCATAACCGAGACAACATATCGTAATTTCCTATTGGGACTTCGTGTTTTATCGATTGGAATTTTCATATATTCTCTCAGTACAGTAGTCTAATGTTTTCGCGGCTTTGTGCTATAAAGTAAGGAATTTCATTCCCATTTCCTTCTGCGAATGAGTTAACACTCGCCCTGTAATCATCTGATGTTGGATATTGCATTTTTGTAAAGATAATCTATGAATTTGTGTATTAATTTATTTATTGGAGCTGGTCGTCAATCGTAAATACAATCAGTCATCTGTCAGAAATTTGTAGAAAACAGAAAAAGACGATATGAAGGCCATAACGAAGATCGAGGATATTTATGTTTGATAAAAATTCGTACGAAATAAAACAGAGATTGTTCTACCTGTTTTTCCTTCATTAGAAAATATTTGATGTTGAAGAACAAATATCACTGTGTCACCGGTTGATGCGTCACTGCCCACTTTCCGTTTCACGCTATAATACGTTACAAGGAGATGAACCTGGTAGTGAAAGTACAATTTCTTTAACATTATTATTGCTACATTTGAAAAGAGTTTCGAAATCAGCCTTATGCTAACACAAATAGAAGCAGCTAGCTGTAAGCAGCGAGAACGTTCAGTAATTCACTGACACATGGCAAGAATGAAAGCAAAGTTAATGGCTTGCTTCCTCTTTCCGACTCTTTGTGTCGTTGGAAGTAATTATCTGCAGTTTTCACACAAGCGCTTCGGAGACCCGTACAGCCGATCGGTAAATATGCCGATCCACTGGAGCCAGGACCGATAATGAAACAAATACCGCTCCAAAGCAAGCAACCTAGGCAGCAATCCGATAACCAAACAGCAAACAAGGCGCGCTGGGGCCCTTCGACAAATATGCCCCAACCCCTCCCGAATCAGAGAGGTTGTTCGGTTTTATTTATAAAGGCTTCTTGATCAGCAGAGAACACGCAGACGAAATGCACGCTGTTCATAACTCGTATAATACGTTGCAAGTGTTTCCTCAACGTCAGACATGTCACAGCTATTGCAGTGTAAAACGTGTTTTCTAATCTTTTCTATGGGACCGATGACCTCGCTGTTTGGTCGCCTCTTCCGAATCAACCACCCAAGAGGCTTAATGTTTACCAACTATTAATGTCTTCAATTTAAAGCAACCCACCCCTGTATCCAACTTGACTAAACCTTACAGTGTGATGCCGCTGGACTCTGGTGCAGCCTGATCGAAACCGGGTATTTGAAGATGATTTTCTTCTATAGTTATTGATCGTCATACCTCGCGTCAGTGTCCTTGATTAAATTCCAGAACTCTCCGCAGCAACGCATGGAATGAGGGCATGTGACATATAGTATAGCACAGTGAATATGGACGACGTAAATTTAAAAAGCGAAAATGGCAGTGTAATCAAGTGGTTACCTAATCGCGTTAATTATCGTGAGCGTGTTACTTTATAGTGATGAACTCCACGTTTGGGATTCTGAGCCAAAAGAATTAAACTAAATTTTCTGTAGAACTCAAGAGCAATAATGTTTTCGTCATATTCCTCTGCACCCATGCCAAGAAAACTGAGTAGTAACAATGCTCTGACACGAAATGTATATCCCACAAGTACATGTGCCATTGTCCTTGATTAATAGGTGTACATGCACCCAGAATTGGCCTCACACGAAATACACTGATGCGCCACAAGCCACGGTACTCGCCTAAAATTTACTATCCATTATAAACGAACCATCTCCGAACACATGTACACCAGATATGAAATAACAACCTAGCTCGGAATTTGGTTCTTGGCCAACCACGTTCAAGCAGACTGATGACTGATTTGAGAGCACTCCTTGCAATGGGGGGTTGAAATCTGCTTATCTTACTAAGTTGTTTACTACGAGAGGAACCATAATGTGCCAAAAATGTCAAATGCACTGAACGGAAGAGAGCAGATGTGACTATCGTTTTTACTGAACAGTAGAATTTTTTTTAGGTAGAGACGTGCAGCAAACTCTATATTGATATGCTGATACTTCTGCATTCATAATATTGTCGTAGGTCGACTAATTTTAGGCGTGGAACAATACTTTGTTTATAAAGTGAAAAGATTACCGTATTAATTTGGCAATTGAGAGCCAGAATTTTCGTAGGAATCCTTTTCGAAAATCTTCGCTTTTGCAGCACATCATATTGTTGCAGGATTCTTAGCTTTGCGGTGATGACTCTCGATAGCCACCCACACCTCGCTATCAGAAGTACCACCTGCTCTGTCTCTCCAAACCATTGGAAGAACGGGACATTTCCCCGAGTATATGTCCGAAAGAACAGATACCATCGCTGCCCATGTAGTTCTCTGCGAATGAAATGATAATTAAATCAAGACCCTAAGCTGTCGGCAGGAGTTGATATACATCAACGGGGACAGTTAAAAATGTGTGCCCCGACCATGACTCAAACCCGGGATTTGCTGCTTAATTTATCAAACGGTCTAGCATTCTGAGCCACCGAGGGCACAGAGGGTAGTGCGACTGCAGGGATTAATCCCTTACACGCTCCCTGTGTGACCCACATTCCCATCTTAATGTTCACGCACTACTTTTGTAGTGTCCCTGCTGATTACACACATTACACGCAGCGGGCAATCTTACCAAGACCCGTAAGGGTTCGGGCAATGCATGTGCATCCAGCACAAAAGAAGAAGGTCAATGGTCGGTTAGCCTTAACTACATATGAAGATGGTATCTGTTCTTTCGGACATGTGCTGGATGCGCACACATTGCCAGAAATCTTACGGGTCTCGGTAAGATTGTCTGCTGCGAGGAATGACTGTAATGGGCAGGGACACTACGAATGTAGTGTGTGGATATTATGATGGGAATGTGGGTCTCACGGTGAGCGTGCAAGGGATAAATCCCTGCAGTCCCACTATCCTCTTGTAGGGAAGCAGCCTACTCACGCCGAATAAAATTCACATCAGTCTTTGCATTGTGTGCCAGCAAGTCCACTGTAACAAGCTCTGACGTCATAAATGTTGCACGATAATTTAAAAATCAAGTAAATAACCTGAAACGTTTCTAGCATGTCTGGAGTAATACTAAATCAATATGTACTGAATAACAGTTCAATAACTTTAAACATTTTCGAAATTTGGACGTTTTTCTGTAAAAATCATTGGCGCAACAGAAAAGAGCTAGAAACTTAATAATTTATACTTAGATTTCCTTTTTCATAATAATTTAGCAGAAACAGTATTCTGGATCTCACAAATTAAAATTTTAGTTGAAATTCATGGTTTTCTGGTTTTTGTCTTAAAAATTAACGAAGCAAGATAGATTAAGTAGGCGAATAAATAAAGCTAGGATGTTTAAATTTAAGTAGAAGGGAGATTCGCTATAATCATAAAGATGTGAGAAGTTTCAACTGAATAACTATAAAACTATAGCGATAGCGTATCTCCAAAAGGCAAGTCAAAGCTCGTCTACTGCATGTAGTGTAATTAAATTAATTCTCTCGCCAAAAATATTTGATTTAGCCACGTCATACTTTAATTATGATTACTTGCCTGTGTGCTGATTGCACATTTAAATTGAGAACTTCATCGGCCATCAGCAAAGGAAGCAATGATTTATTCGATAACTTAAAGTGGTGCATTACTAGCCCAGTGGCTAGTCGGGAGAGCGGATTTGATCAGGCGTTCCCTTAGCCGCCCGCACCGCGGCTTTATATATAAGAACGCTGCGCGAGAGAGGAAGGCCCCAGTTCTCTCCACACGCTGATTAGCGCACCGCCTGGCCGGGAGTCGCGTCACGTTGGTATCATTGCTATAAACAGTCTCTGATGCCGTAATAAGTTACTCGGGATACGCATAACCATAAAATCGTTTTCGAGTAAAGTGTTAATTCTGGGGTGACTTTAATGATCTATTTTCAGTTTGTGTATGTCGTATTTTCACGTGCCATCGCGAGACAGACATTCTACCATTATTTAGCGTGGCGTTTGATGAACGTTATCATAAAATTATGGCGACATTCACTTAAACATTTGATATGAACAGTTACAGTTGCATTAGCGCATTAGACTCTGAACTGCTCTGGCAGTTGGATTGTGTGGATTCTGTTTGGTCTGTGGCTTTCAGAATATAGTGAACATTTCAGAGAGAATCGTTTTTGTTTATGAATACCAGAAAATCTCCTAATTCCTCAGAGCTATAAGCTGTAGCTATAAATGTATTTCTCAGATGAAGTGGGCTCTAGGAATTCTAATTACAGGCTTCACGTTTTGCTAATCACTTTCTGGTTGCCAATATTGTAGTTAGAGAGACAGTGTTGAAAACGGCAAACAACAGCATTAAATAAATAATAGGAACATTTATAACAATTTATTCCACCCGCCGCCCCACATATGGTGCATATCGGCCGGGAATGCATATTTTCTACGTTACATTCTAAATTTATAACAATTTATTCCACCCGCCGCCCCACACTCTGCGCCCTCAGTAGCTCAGATGGATAAGTGAGTGAACGGATGAACGAAGAATCTAAACGGGTGTCTTCGGACGTCCGCCCAAAAAAAATTCAATGAACAATGTCTGCCATGGAAGCAGGATATCCTGCCTTCGACTACCGGTCGGAGCACACATTTTCAACTGTCTCTGTTGATGTACATTAACGCCTGTCGACAGCTTAGGGTCTTGATTTAAATATCATTTTATTTCTGCTAATTTCCACTACACCCACTGACAAAGGTCGTTTGCGGTAGCGGAGTACCGCGATTCATTCACAGTGCGACACCATTCATCAGCTCTCCTTGCTTCCCGGTCAATGTTCCGCTCTAAACCTTATCGCTTGTGTCGTGGCTTTAACGACATAACGTACAGGTCGGTAATTCCCCACTATGGCTTATATTAGTCGCCACCCAAGGGAGCAGGATGATAAAGAACTTTGCAGAGAGTCTTGGATGGCAGGTGTAGATGAGGAGCGGTTACTATATGTGTTTGCCGCAGTGGTAACAACGATTCCCGACAGATCACCCAAGTTAAGCCCTGTCGAACTGTGCTACCACTTGGATGGGTGACCAACCCGTCAGCAGAAGGCTGCTGACCAGTGGAGTGCACTCAGCCCTTGTGAGGCAAACTGAGGACCTACTTGATTGAGAAGTAGCGCCTCCGCTCTCATAAACTGACATACAGCCTGAAGGGCGGTGTGCTGACCACATGCCCCTCCGTATCCGCATCTAGTGACGCCTGTGGGCTTGGGATGATACGATACAGTTGGGCCTTCATGGCCTCTTGGAACATAGTTTAGTTTTGTACTACATGTTCGCCTGATGGCCGCAATATCGACCCGGACTTTTACAAACGTATGCCTGCCCTCCTTTTATCATGCTTACAAATATAAGGCCGCATTCATAACCGAATACCACAAGAAGTCTGGATGCTGCACATTTCGACCAGCCGGCCAAATGGAGACCGATAACATGGCCACTTTTCCAACACCCTCTTGTGCTAATAACGCTGTGTCATATGAGTACAAGACATCCCTGTATCCCGCACAGCGATAACATCAGACGAGTTATCACCTCTTTTATACCGTGTCATGTCTGGTTACAACATTAAACACGGAGAATGCCTATGGTATCTAGTGGCCGTTCCACCTGTCACAGAGGATTGTAACTCCAGTCATTTATGTACCCGCCGATGGTGTGCACATGTCCGAAGTATCACTGACATCCGACCATGGGTGATTCACTTTGTTTTTCGAGGTCGCCAACGGCTTCAGTGACGTAGAAACAGAAAGATATCAGTCTAACATTTCGTGATCTATTTTGACTAAAGGTAAGAAACAAAACAGATTAGAGAAACATTTGACGCTCTTTAAAATGATACTCCAAACGAAGTTACAGCAGTTCGGAGACGGAAGCAAAACTTTCGTTCACATTGTTTTGTGAAATCCAGTATATTAACATTTAAAATCATGAACAAAGAAAAGTAGCAGCTGAACCGCTCAAACGTTATGTACGTAGGCAATGCGCTAAGCAGAATTTCCAGGTCGCTTGGAATTGCAGCTGATTTCAAAAAATGTTCAAATGTCTGTGAAATCTTATGGGACTTAGCTGCTAAGGTCTCCAGTCCCTAAGCTTACATACTACTTAACCTAAATTATCCTAAGGACAAACACACACACCCATGCCCGAGGGAGGGCTCGAACCTCCGATGGGACCAGCCGCACAGTCCATGACTGGATGCAGCTGATCTACTTGTCCAGTTTACTATAGATTTTACATTCATTTTTCTTGATCAGGAAAAGTGAGTGAGCAAGAACAAAGATGCAAAGAGAAACTTTCGAAGGAGACAATACTTCTTGCACCATCCACATTCTCTGTCCAGTTGTTTGCAGAAGTCTCTGTTGAAAATTTTTTAGACTGAAACACTGTTCAAACTTAATTACGCATTCGGGCAACTTATTTTTTTTTTTTTTTTTGTCATCTGTCTTCAGACGGGTTTGATGCGGCGACCCGAATTCCTCTCTTGTGCCAACCTCTTCAGCTCAGAGTAGGGCTTCAAACCTACGTCCTCATTTTTGGCTCTACGTATTCATTCTCAGTCTTCCTCTACAGTTTTTGCCCTCTACAGCTCCCTCTAGTACCATGGAAGTCATTCCCTGATACCTTAACAGATGCCCTGTCATCCTGTCCCTTCTCCCTGTCTGTATTTCCCACATATTTCTTCGATTCTGCGCGAAACCTCTTCATTCCTTAACACATAAGTCCACCTAATTTTCAGTTTTCGCCTGTACCACAACATCTGAAATGCTTCGATTCTCTTCTGTACCGGGTTTTGTACTACCATACAATGCTATGGTCCAGAGGTTCATTCACTGGAACTTCTTCCTCAAATTTACGCCTGTGTTTGGTACTTATAGACTTCTCTTGGCGATAAATGCTCTTTTTGCCAGGGCTAGTCTGCTTTTGATGTCCCCCTGCTCCGGCCGTCATTGGTTATTAGGCTGTCCAGGTAGCAGAATTCCTTAACTTCTTCTACTTTATGACCTTCAGTCCTGATGCTAAGTTTCTCTCTGTTCTCATTTCTGCTGCTTCTAATTACTTTCGTTTTCCTTCGATTTGCTATCAATCCCTATTCTGTACCCATTAGATAGTTTATTCCATTCAGCATATCATATAGTTCTTCTTCACTTTCACTCAGAACAACAATGTCATCAGCGAATCGTACCGTATTGATATCGTTTCACCTTAAATTATAATTCCTCTTCTGAACCATTCTTCGATGTACAGATTGAACAGTAGGGGCAAAGACTAGATCCCTGTCTTATACTCTTTTTAATCCGAGCATTTATATCTTGGTCGTCCACCCTTATTATTCCTTCTAGGCTCTTGTACATATCGTGTATTACCTGTCTCTCCCTATAGCGTATCCCAATTTTTTTTCAGAATTTCGAATATCTTGCACCATTTGTCAGTGTCGAACGCTTTTCCAGGTTGACAAATACTATGAATGTGTCTTCATTTTTCTTTAGTCTTCCTTCTGGTATCAACCGGGACATCAGAACTGCCTCTCCCCTGCTTTTACCTTTTCTAAAGCCAAACTGATCGTCATCTAACATATCCTCGATTTTTTTCTTTTCCGTTCATTTGTGTATTATTCTTGTCAGCAACTTAGATGGATGAGCTGTTAAGCTGATTGTGCGATAAATCTCGCTCTTGTAAGTCTTTGCAATTTTCGGAATCGTGTGGATGATGTTTTTCCGAAAGTCAGATGGTATGTTCCCACATTTATACATTCTGCATACCAACTTGACTAGTCCTTTTGTTTCCACCTCTCCCAATGGTTTTAGAAATCCTGATGAAATGTTATCTGTCCCTTCTGCGTTATTTGATCGTAAGTCTTCCAAAGCTCATTTAAATTCTGATTCTAATACTGCATACCCTATCTCTTGTAACTGTACTCCTGTTTCTTCTTCTATGACATCTGACAAATCTTCTCCCTCATAAAGGCCTTCAATGTACTCTTTCCAGCCATCCGCTCTCTCCTCTGCATTTAACAGTGTAATTCCAGTTGCACTCTTAATATTACCACCCTTGCTTTTTATGCCACCGAAGACTGTTTTGACTTTCCTGTATTCTGAGTCAGTCCTTCAGGCAATCATTTCTTTTTTAGATTTCTTCACGTTTTTCGTGCAGCCACTTCGTCTTTGCTTCCCTGCACTTCCTGTATATTTCCTTCCTCAGTGACTTGTGTTGCTTTGTTTCTTAATTTCCCTGAACATTTTTGTACTTCCTTCTTTCATCGATCAACTGAAGTAATTCTTCTATTACCTAGAGCTTCTTTGTAGTTTCCTTCTTTGTACGTATGCTTTTCTTTCAAACTTCTGTGATTGCCCTATTTTGAGATGTCCATTCCTCTTGAACTGTAATTCTCACTTCCTCAACTACACGTATTGTAACTGACTGATTAGCAACATGCTAAGTATTAATTGTAATGAACCTCGTCCATCGTATTTGCTAAAAATCAGTTGTTATGCTAATAACAGTATTGCTTTTGTAAAGCGCCATCTGTTGGTCATTTTGTGAACTTTCTCTTACCTTCAATAAACTCCCACGTCAATAAAATGGATCAAATGGCTCTGAGCACTAAGGGACTTAACATCTGAGGTCATCAGTCCCCTAGAACGTAGAACTATTTAAACCTGACTGACCTAAGGACATCGCACACAACCATGCCCGAGGCTGGATTCGAACCTGCGACCGTAGCGGTCGTGCGGTTCCAGCCTGAAGCGTCTAGAACTGCTTCGCCACAACGGCCGGCCTCCCACGTCATTTCAAGCATGTGTGTCAGTTTTTACCTCTGTACCTGCATTATTCCGTGAAATATTGGCTTTTTAAGCATTAACGTAATTTTGGGTCATTCTGTATTCTGAAACATGGTGCTACTGAACTTGGAATTTTTTCATTATTACAGATGATACGAGCTGTAAGTAACAGAAAAAAAAGTCGAAGGACGAACGCGGTTCGACACACGTTTCTGAACGAACCCTTAGTAAGTTATCTGTCAAACAGAAACTGCACCGAGCAAAGAAACCAAGTTCTAGTTACAGAGTTCTATAGAACAGTAAACAAAGAGAATGCAGTGAAATCTACGTTATCCCTTATTTAAGTTACGGATAATTTATTCTTTAAGAAATTTGTTTGAATGATTTACTTATTTACACAATTAACTAGATACGAGTTTTCTTTTCTTTTTTTTTCAAATAATGCCCATGTCTACATACCATTAAATTTGAGTTTCCTTACTCGTTCTGGTTGGATCAGTTCATATTATCAACCCTAACGAACTTCATAATATCATTTGCTCGATTTAGACTCGAGAACAAGCCTACAGTGAAGTATATCTACAAGTCAGTATTTTTGTCTTTTTTTCTTGTGCTGGTAAAATTATTTTTGCTGACTATAAAGAACTAATTATGCCCTGAGCCATTAAGGACAAAAATCGACATGTATTTACGAAATATCAATACATAGTGTCCCGATATCTGGAGGAAGGGGTACAAATTACGATATCTTCGTGATCTGACCTCTGTCTTTCGTCTATGTCTCTTCGCCATTTCGTTCGATACCTTTCCTCCTTGTGGCCTTGTACTGTTACAAAGGGCATATTAACCTAATTTTTTTTAAGTGAAAATGACATCTCAGTTTTTTCCAAACACTGTACTATGGTTTCTCATTGATACTTACGCACTCTTTATACGAACATGTATTAACAGGTTTTGTAACCAAATCCAGGTGAGTCCCTCTATATAAAGAGTAAAAACCTGCATTGGCGAAGTGCTCTTTTAGCTGCTGACTAAATGCTAGCTATTGGATCATGCAATTTTAGCGTCACAACTACATCAGTGACTTTCGACAACATTCGGTAGTTGTTACCACTTTAATTTTCATTATACATAGTCACAATCCCTGTGGACATCAGTCAACAGCTACACCATGGTAGGCTGTTACAGCAACCGGTTTATAAGAGTTTCAGAACAAAGACAGTCTCGGTTGTGAAATTATTTAATGTCAAATACGCGTTGCACCTTCTTGGGACATAATTAGATTGTCTCTTGAATTTAATTCTCTGAAAGGAAGCCACCGCCATCTTGGTTGCCCGAAAAGTCAAATCCATGTAAATATCTTTTCTCTCCCATTTCCATTCACAGCCTGCCAGGATGGAATGAGAAAATTTCTCAATGAATTTGCCTTATCGGGCAACCAAGATGGTTGTGGACTCCTTTCAGAAAAATAATCTAAGAGACAATCTGACGACGTCCCCAAAGGGTAAAACGCGTCATTAACAGTAAATAACTTCGTAACCGTGACTGTTTCTGTTCTGAGCTACAAAACAATTCCAATCCTAAATGCATTACAGCGGTTGCCGCGTGAATTAGTGCGTTGCGCTAAACCAAGCTACCAAGCTGTACAGAGTCCATGTTTCCTCAGGACAGTCATAGTGCCACTCACTGAGTTCTCGCCGGGTAATGCCGAGCGCGGAAACTGCCACCATCTGTCACTGATGTCTACACTTGGATTCAGTGCTACACTATCCACCTTATCTGTCAGATTTCTTACGTCTACTGAGATCCGGAGCGACCACATCTCACTTTTCACCTGACAGTACCTTTGTTTCCGACGGACGTTTACCGTTCTGAACAACATATTGGGCTCTATCTACTGCTTCAAAGGTCTTCAAGCAACTCATTTGTCTGAGAACGTACCTTCGTCAATAGTCTGCGCTAAAGCTTCCTGGAAATCTAGAAATGATCGGAGCGTGATTTCTCTCATGATGATAATTCCGCGATTTCCAATTGAACTCATAGACTGTGCTGTTATCTACAATCCATAGAAATTCCAGGTCTGTCTGACTGTCAATTATAGATCAATTTACAATTTTGCTAAAGTTAAAATTGCGGGGTTTTACACTATGTGGGGCTTTAACCCCACCGGCCCTGCTTCTTGTCAATATGCTGTTGAGCAGTGATTGCGTTCCACGTACAAAAGCATGAGGTTATGTCGCTAACTTCAGTATGTTATTGAATTTTGCAACATGTTTTTCGTGTGTACGGCATATCAGTGGTTAGCGACATAACCTCATGGTTTTGGTATACACAAACAGCTAATCGGCTTCGCACTGACTGATAGTTGTCTTCCTGAGGGAAATCGTTCCAAATTCTGTAAAACTGCAGCATTAGATCGACAAAATCCCGATCTGGTTGGAGGGTGCTGCCCATAATGCTCCAAATGTGAACTGTTTGTTTGTGAGCCGGTGATCTCGCTGGCTACGTTAGGTCTTGGCAAGATCCAAGACAAGCATCAGACAGTGTCACCGTGTGCGGGCGGGCATTACACCACATTTCAACAGACTTTCGCACGATAACCCTCAGGAGGCCGCCCAACAACTCACTCATCAACGCCAAGCCGAATAACCGCTTGCATTAGGGTAGACCTTCGTGTTACTGACTAGTTCAGTTTGTGAAGCTCTTTCTCTTGAATAAACCACCCTGCGCCGTGGCGGCTTTAGTTTTGGAGGGCATGGCGCTCCACGGGTGCCACTAACTACTTGGGTTGCCGATATAGATTTGATTATACGTCGGGAGCAAGGGTCTTTGGTCGATTCGTGTGTTATTGGTTTCGCGGCCTCTGAGACTGACAGCTGCAGGGCACGTGGCCGGCAAGTGGTTGGTGTTGGGAGACTCCCACTGGACGGTACGGGCCTGATAAGTCGTGAGTGATTAAATCGATTGGAGGCAAGCCTTTCAGGGTGGATTAAGTATTGATAGCTAGGATTTGCGGGAAGAGCGGTGGACGGGGTGCATCCTGGTCGGTAAGTTCCCGGCTTGAAAGCCTGAAGTCACGGCTCCTTCACATCTGAATGGAGTTAAGTGTTGTTTGTTTATTGGTGCTTATTATCGTAAGGCCATGTCTGTGTTAATATGGAATTACACTTACTACATTTTAACGTGCCTCAGAGTATTTTGTGTATGGTCGTCAGTAATGATTGATATAATTTATTGTTGCAGGCCATATTCCGTGCACGTGTACGAGTATTCTCTGTTATAAATTGAGTTTATCAAATTGAAATTGTAACATAGTTTGTCTAAGGCAGTGAATCCTTTGTAGATGAGTGGTGATGATATTGCATCCTTTTAATTTTCAAGTAATTTTAAAGAGTGTTAAACATGTAACTTGTATGTGTAGTCGCTTCCGCAATAAGTTAATATCAGCTACAGCCTAGGCATTCTCGCCTGAGCTTTCGTCTGTTGCCTTATTTGGACAGATTGCTGTTTCCTTCTCATGTGTGTTGGCAGGGTTGTTTTGCCAGAGGACGACGCGTTCCTGTTTCCTGGGTCCACAGTAGAGACGTGTTTTCCTTTTGCTGAGCTCGACGTCTGGGTTGGCCAGCAATCTGGTTCCTCTACAAACTGCCTCGTGTTGGCTCTAGTTGAGTAAAGTTGATCATTTGACACGTGCCACGGTGGAGTGCCTCCAACTAATCAGGAACTCATAAGCTATAGTTTGTGAATTCTGTAAGCACTTAAGCTTTGAAACGTGTTCTGCAAGCATGAACTTCCTCCTCACTATACCTGCTCCTTATCTACTCGTTTAAACCCTGCACCCTTATTGCTACTTCTGGAGCGTGTTATGTTTTGAGGCCTTTTGCTTATGAATATTAACAGTTGAATTTTCCTTTTATCCACAGCCACTAGCTAACTCCAATCACTGTAAAACTTGCCTGCTTGTGGCCTGTTGGCTGCGATAGTCACCTGCTGTATTTGCCAGCTTATCTGGTATTTTGAGGGGTTGTGTATTTATTTAAGAGTCATTGTCAATGTTTCTGCATGGGTGCCAGTTGGAGTCACATTTAAACTGCGAGACTTCCCAGCATATCGTGTATTTGGGGTGACTGCATATTTATTTAAGGGTCATTCTTAATGTATCTGTTGGTGTCTACCAGCCAGGAGTCATATTTAAATTGTGTGCCTTCCCAGCTTTGCTTGTATATAAAGGGGTTGTCTATTTTACTGCTTGATAGATTTTATTAAGGCTCATGCATTACTAAGGGTTTGCCTACAGCTGCAGTCAGCGGCGTGACTTGTTACCCATTCTGTTTTTCGGATGGACGTTATCCATTTGTTTAACGTGTTATCTATGCTTGGGAGTTGTTAGTACGTTTAGTGACAATTGATTGTAATCCATTTGTTGAACAAGCGTGTCGCCACACTTAGTAGGCGTGACTTCTCACTTGAATTTGGGGACTGCATATTTTAAGCCCTGTTATTAATGGTATAAATTGTTAAAGATTAGAATGAAAGTTTCACTCTACAGCGGAGTGTGCGCTGGTATGAAACTACCTGGTAGATTAAAACTGTGTGCCGGACCGAGACTCGAACTCGGGAAGTTTGAAAGTTTGGAAGGTAGGAGACGAGGTACTCGCGGAATTAAAGCCGTGAGGACGGGGCTTCAGTCGTGCTCGTGTTGCTCAGTTGGTAGAGCACTTTCCCGCGACACGCAAAAGTCCCGAGTTAGAGTCTCGAGCCGGCACACAGTATTAATCTACCTGGAAGTTTCATTGTTAAAGATTGTTATTAATGAATTAAACCTGTTCAAGTTCTTTAAACTATTGTGAGCTTATTTATTCTTTTAACATGGTTTTTAAACTGTAACTGCAAGAATTGTTGTGAAGCAATACAGTCCATTCCACAACAAATGACGAAATATGTGGGTCCACCTTTCATGTGTTATTCCTCAAAATCAGTCCAACCCTTGTTGTGGGATATCACATCCATTTTTTCCTCAAATTCTAACCAATCGTTTGTCTGTACATATACACCACATCTTGCGATCTTTGTTCAGCTAATTCCTTCGTGTTGTGTCGTTTATTTTGTGTTAGAATATATATAATTGATCTAATGTAAAACGTCGGAATTTCCATGATAATTTTCGCGGGTGATGCTGTTCTTTGTAGAGAATTCACGACGCTAAAAAACTGTAGCGAAATGCAGGAAGACCAGCAGTCTATGGACGCTTTGTGCAGAGACTGACGGTTGACCATCAACATTAGCAGATGTAACGTATTGTGCATAAATATGTAGAAATACCCATCATTTTATGATAAGACGATTTCAGAACAGTCATTGAAATGAGTCACATCCTAAAAGATATCTAGGATTATGCGCAAGGCGCGATTTAAAGTGGAACGAGCACATAAAACTAATTGCAGGTAAGGCAGATCACAGAGATTTGTTGGAAAAATACTCAGAAATACAGTCCACCCTCAAAGGACTTGGCTTTAAAAAATCATCGTTTGAGCATCAGGTGAATCTTGTTTGATAGTCTGGAACACCTACCAGATAGGCTGATAGGGGACAAAGGGAAGTTCTAATGAAGAGCAGTGCGTTTCCTCAGGGTTTCATTTAGTAATCTCGGAGGTGATATGGTTGTTAAGCTAATAGTCCTGCATGACCGAGTAAGCGAGCACAAAATGCAGTTTGGGGCGAGCACAGCCTAACTTGATGGGTTGCCCATACCAGTTACTGTGGCTGCGCACGGAAGCCATAACTGAATCGTAGATAATGTCTGACTCGAAATACTACAAAGGTGTCTTTGTCCGTGCGCAACTACTGCCAGTGCCGGCTTCTCATTCTTGGTGCGTCTATCTGTACTCAGACAGCGGTAAGACTGCAGTATGACTACAGTGAAGTAAGAATCAAAATGCTGCGTAGACACGGAAGAAACTTAAGGATGTAAAAAGCTAAGCACGAAATAAATTGTTGTTGAATCATGACGAAAACAGCAAGTCCGTTGTTTACTTATCGTGCATAAACTGCTCTACACTGTTGTGTTTCAAGTCAGGAGGGACTCATTGAAAGAAAGACAGTTGTAGGAAATCCTACACTAACACAGTTCCTTCAGGGAACCGGCAGTCATAAAAAGTGCGTAGTACAACAGAAAATTGCGTTGCAACGTGTGCCAAAGATATGGGACGTTCAGATCCTGTTTATGGTGAAGGTTTCACAAAACTAGCCAAGACGAATGAGATGCACATAGTGGAGAAGTCGCGGTTTCAGATGTCGTACTCTACAAGAAACAGACGTGTCAGAGAACAGGGTGATGCAGTTTAAAACAGTATGATGTTTTTTGTTATAAGAAAGTTATTGATAAATAGTATGCTGTGACAGTTGATACGTGGACTGATACAACCAATCAAGTGCATTATTTCACGCTTTCAGCATATTACATAAACATGGAGTGTCCTTGTCTGAATAATGTTTTATTTACAACTTAATTCGCGGACGTTTAGAACATGGGAGTAAACATTAAAAAAGGAATATAAGAGAGTAGAGCAGATTGCAACATTTTGCCACACACCTTCATCAATTTTGTTGGTCTGGGACAAGGTACTAATATAATAAAAAGTATTTGAAAATGACGAAAAGCTTCTTTGTGCTGCTCCTTATATTAACTCATCACTTACCCAGACATTCGAAGATGATAGCTTCTTTGTAAAAGATGCCTCGAAGATTACAGCAACAATAAATACTGCTAAATGCATTGTACGGCACATGAAGCACAATGGTCCCTGCTTACTTTCATATCATCATTGAAACAAGATGTCACTATACAATGGAACAGCTTGTACGCTGTGCTGGAGTCCTTAAACTCCAAATAAAACAAAGCTACTTTAGAGATGGAAAAAATTCGCTTGAATGTCACAGGTATATGATAATGAGCTTACAGGATGAACTGCCACTTTCCTGTAATCATTTAAAGAGGGGCCTAATGAATTCAGCGAAAGAACCCACAACCTGAATGAAATTTTTCAGTCTGCAGCGGATTGTGTGCTGATATGGAACTTCCTGGTACATTAAAACTGTGTGCTGGACTGGGACTCGAACTTGGGACCTTTGCCTTTCGCGGGCAAGGGCTCTACCATTTTATTTTTTAAAACTTGTATTTAAGGAAAAATGTTACACATTCCGAATACATACTAAGAACATGAAATAATTTAAACAAAAACTGTTTGATCATTGCAACTATGCTGATGTTAAGGAAATACTGCAGAAGATCGTGTACATAATATATTACCAGAAAGAATTAATTTGAACATCAAGAAAAGTTTTTAAAGACATTTAAACTTCTTAAAACACGAATAAATAAAAAACTGCACATTGAATTACATGTGCTCCAATCTTAACAGAAGCATAAATAGCACTTTATGGAGGATATCAGCAAGTCTGGGGATAATTTATAATATATTAATGAACACAAGGACATCGTCTCCGTGAGAGATAGGTTTAGGGTAGAAACTGATCTTTATCCTTCTCAGCTCAGCCAGACTAGTTATGAGCATTTCACGCAATTGTATGGAAGTTACCAAAACTTATACATAATATGGAAGATTTATACCCATGCCACAAAAAACAATTTATAAATCATATTAGACAATCTCTTAAATACTTGAGAACGACAGAAAAGAGATGTTATAAACCTGACTAGCCTTTCGACTACACTTTCTGGACATTAATAGGATGTTATTTATCTGAGGTGATCACACCTATATTACAGCTCTTTCACTGGAAAACTGACTTACCCATCACAGTACAAAAATGAACAGGGTAATTTGCCAGCCATTGAATATTACATTGTATCAAATACAATCTTAAGGTTTTAGCCAATCGATAAGGACATTTCCCTAAAAACTGTCAATTTTCATGTTTACAGTATAAACCAAAAATGCAGCTTTAATGTTTTATGTTTTGACACTATTAGACACACAATCTGAGTGTCACGTAGGTTCTGCACATTAGCTTATAAAAGTTCAAGAACTACTTTCTGAGTAGAAAAAGCACAAACCAAAAATTTAAAGTAAACATTTAAATAATATCCTTAATGTAACTACAACCATCTGAGCTACCCAAGCATTACCCACCAGCCGTCATCACAGCTGTAGTTCCACCGGTACCTCGTCTCCTACCTTACAAATTTCACAGAGGTTCTCGTGGTAAACTTGCACAACTAGCACTCCTGGAAGAAAGGATATTGCCGCGACTTGGCTTTGCCACAGACTAAGGGATGTTTCCTGAATAAAATTTTCACTCTGCAAGAGAGTTGCTCTTATATGAAACTCCCTGGCAGATTAAAACTGTGTACCGGACCGAGACTCGAACTCACACACTCGGCAGCAGAGTGAAAATTTCATGCTGGAAACATCCCTGCCCCCCCCCCCCCCCCCGCCCCCCGGCTGTGGCGAAGCCAGGTCTCCTCAATATCCTTTCGTCCAGGAGTGCTGGTTCGGAAAGTTTCGCAGGAGAGCTTCTGCGAAGCTTGGAGGGTAGGAGACTATGTACTGGCGGAAGTAAAGCTGTGAAGACGGGTCGTGCGTCGTGCTTGGGTAGCTCAGATGGCCAGTTCTGCTCTTGCAGACAACCGCGAGACTGAGGCCGTTTCCACTGACTCCTACCTTGCAGAACAGACGGAGAAACATTCAGCGCTCGACTACCAGCCCCTTGAAATAGACAGTGAACAGCAGGCAGCGAAGTCACCCGGTCCCGTACTATCAAACATTCCGAGCCTATGGAACATGAACAGACATCCACGCTGGCTTCGTGGGCCGAGGACGTCGAGACACAAGATCCCGATCCGTAGCCAGCTGCGGCGCCGCCGGATCATGCCGCATAAGCAGCACAAGGAGGACCGCGTTCGGATGGGGGTGACATCACTTCCGACGTTCGCTTCTCTCCAACATCAACATGAATAACCTCACAAAACCAACGCGTTGCCAGGCTTACCGCCTGGTGACAATGAATATCAATATGACATGTTCTCCTGTCAAGATTCAACTTTTGAAAGAAACAATACAAGCCATGGGAGTTCATTTTGCTTTCCTGCAAAAGTGAAAACGACCGCACTCCCGAACTTTTGTGGTTACGCCACATATGTGACGCCCGGTGCCCTTCCGACACCGGAGTGGCAATACTAGTGTGTGATGGTATTGAAGTTACTGACATCACGTATCTACCCTCTGCTCGAGGAATAGCACTTACGGTGCTCAACACCCGATTCATTAATGTTTACGCGACGTCGGGTACCACCAGACGTCACGACCGCGCCAGATTCTACTCCACTTATGTAGCCCCCCTTTTCCTCGGACGGTACGACAACATCGTCTTCACCGGCGATTTTAATTGCGTACCTCACCCCCAGGACTAAATCCCACACTGCATGCCGTGTCAGGAACTGGGTGCGATGATCCAAGAACTTTACTTGTGCGACACGTGAGAAAAAGTCCACGGTAATCGCATTGGCCGTACTCATCTTACCAGTCATTCGGCCAGCCGACTAGATAGCAAATACGTGTCACAAGGCCTCACGGAAGGAGTGGTGGCCGCCGAACTATGGCCTCAGGCCTATTCAGATCAGAGTGCGTATATTTGCACTGTACATCTCCTCCCAAAACAAGTCTGGCGCAGCAATGGCTTTTGGAAGCCTAATATAACTCACCTCCAGGACCTCGATTGCCATCGGCAAGTTGAAGTAACGTGGACTGACTGTGAACGCAGTCACACCCGATACACCTGAACTCTGGAGTGGTGGCTTCTGTGTGTCAAACCAGCAATCCGCAGGACACGTATGCAGTTTGGCTAGGACGTGGCTGCGTGGCATCAGCGGACCCAAGAGTTATATTATGCTGCACTCAAGGACATCGACTCCTTATCCCCATTCCCGGAGAGACAACATGACCAAGGCAGAATCAAGGCTCACATACTGTCATTGAAGAAGCGCCGACTAGAAGGCTCCGTAGTCCACTCGCGGCGGCACGACCGAGCGGCCACAGAGGAAACCACTATGCACCACGTTGTGGCGGATAGGCGCCGACATCGCCAACACTTAATCACACAACTCAGGACACAAGGTAGCTTCTGTACCACCCAAGGAACCATAGTAAAGGCGGTGGGTGATCATTTTCGTCATCTTTACCAGGAAAGAACAGTAGATGACAAGGCCACTACTGAAGTGTTACAGCAGGTAACACGTACTATCGACAAGGCTACCGTGAATGCACTAACGGAGGAAGTCCTACTCGAGGAAGGTGAAGACGCCCTGGACGAAGGTGCGGCCAATAAGTTTCCTGGGCCTGATGGATTTCCCTTCGAATTCTACCGCACCTCCCGTGACATCATGATGCCACGCTGGATTATAATGTTCCGCAGACTTATGTCTCCAGACTGTGTTGTGCCGCCAGCGTTTGTAGAATGTCTTCTCATGCCGGTACAGAAGCCTGGTGGAGGGCGATCAACTAACGACTATCGGCCGCTCGCAATGTTGACCGCAGACTACAAGATTTTCGTCAGGCTTATGGCAGGCCGTATTAAGACGACATTGCCGATGATCACTTCCAATTACAAAAGATCTAGAGAGAATATCTGTATGATGCGAAATGTGGAAATTAACACTAAACAAAGAAAAGTGCGAGGTCATTCACATGGATACTAAAAGATATCCAATAAATTTTGGGTATACGATAAATCGCACAAATCTAAGGGCTGTCAATTCGACTAAATACCTAGGAATTACAATTACGAGCAACTTAAACTGGAAAGACCAAATAGATAATATTGTGCGCTTTGTTGACAGAACACTTAGAAGATGCGACAAACCCACTAAACAGACAGCCTACATTACGCTTGTCCATCCTCTGCTGAAATATTGCAGCGCGGTATGGGATACTTATCAGGTAGGTTTGACGAAGGACATCGAAAAAGTGCAAAGAAAGGCTGCTCGTTTCGTGTTATCGAGCAATAGGGATGAGAGTGTCACTGACATGAAATGCGAGTTTCTTTGCGACGGTATCTATTTACGAACTGTCAATCACCTATTGTCTCTTCAGAATGCTAAAATATTTTGTTGTCACCCGCCTACGTAGGGAGAAATGGTCATCATAATAAAATAAGAGAGATCAGAGCTCGAACGGAAAAATGTAGGTGCTCCTTTTTCCCACGCGCCATTCGAGAGTGGAATGGTAGAGAAGTAGTATGACAATGGTTCGATGAACCCTCTTCCAGACACTTAATTGCAGAGTAACCATGTAGATGTAGATATAGATGATTCTTGCCCCAGAACAGACGTCACAGGGGGGAGGATCCAACATACATTTGGTCACCGGTGACTGCAGGGCCTTAATAGCGATCGCCTCTTCCTGCCGTCTGAGAGCGGCTATCGTCTCAATCGATTTCAATCGCGCATTTGATAGAGCGCACCATAACTTCCTCCTACGACTGATGGACAGTATGGGATTTCCCCCGGGCCCAACGGCGTCTTTGGACCGCAGCTAACTCACACGTCCAGATGAATGGAAGGACGGTAGGACCAGAACCCATTATGAGGTCTCTACGACAGGTTTGTCCTCTTTCTACCTACATTTATGCAATCGCACTCGAGCCACTCCTCGGGGTCCTTAACCATCGGCTATTGGGCATCACGTTGCGGAACGTCACCTTTCGCTATAGGGCATACGCTGACGACCTGCTACTGCTGGTTCGTTCCAATGACGAAGTTCAATGCGTACTAACCTGGATTGAGCGATACGGACAAGCTGCAGGCAGTCTTCTGAACATCAACAAGTCAGCGGCGTTAAATATTAGGCGTGGTCTCGGACCGAAGGCCTCGTTCCCCTGCCACCAGTTTATGATCTGCGATTTTGGGAATCACGTTCACGAAGGATGTACGCAAAACACCTGAAGTAAACTATCGACGGTTACGACAGATCATACGCACGATGATGCGCCAGAACCTGCTCCGGGACTTGAATCAGCTACAACGTGTTGAATACTTGAACCTCTACTTCACATCAAATTTCAACCACGTGGCACAAGTCCTCCCACTACCGCTGCAGATAGGTAGCCGGCTTCAGGCAGGCTTCAGTTACTACGTTTCTGCAGGTCATATATTTAAAATACGATACGACACTCTTACCCTCCCAGTGCACAAAAAGGGGCTGGGATTGGTCAACGTCAGGGCGAGGGCGAGAGCAGCTGCCCTTTACATGAGCGACATGTGGAGACGATGGAAAGTCAACATACCTCTCTCACGGGTTGTTTACTACAGGATCTGATGCCAGTGTCTGACGTCCCCCGGTGTTGGTGCCCCACGTCGCACCACAGTTGTCTTATGTGTCCACCTTCGTTCTTGATTACAGCTATGTCAGCTCGAACCTCCCAGCCACACGTCCAGCTAAGGAAAAAGATTTTTATATCAACCTTCTGCGGGCTGTTCCCCATAACGTGGTGGAAAACAAGTACCCTAAGGTTAATTGGCGAAAAGTGTGGAAAACGATACACCATAACTTTCTGTCACCCACGATGCGTTCGAAGTGGTATCAGATCGCCAACAAAAAATATGCGACACGACAGCGGCTTCAACCTATTGGACTGACAGACTCATCTTATTGCCCAGTTTGTCACCTCTTGGATACCGATGAACATCGTTTTGCATGCGCATCATCATCCGTAGTTAGGCGACTAACACAGAGCATGTAGGCTTGTTACCTCCGGGTCGCACCTGATGTCACTGACACTCAGATGAATCTTACTTTCCCGCCGCCAAATATCGTGTGCTTACATGTTTCAAAGGATTTACCGTCGCCCATATCTTAAGGCACGGAGCAGCTTGATTACTGGTGGTTCCTACAAAATGCTCACGATGAACTCGAACGCACACCGAGATACCGTACGCTCTTCGCAAATTATTTACGCTGTCTTTTCGTTAACCCTCCACTCAGTTGGGGGGTACCAAGCTGCGGTTAATGTCCTGTGCCGCATCACACTTACGGCTGAACGTCCTGCCTTGTCAGCGGTGAGAGATGGAAGAGACAGGCTACTTCAAGGATTGCTGTTTTCCCTGAGGCACTAGCGAACCAGAATGCCTCCCTTGAAAGGGGCTGTTGAAGATATCAGATAACGGTGGCGAAGTACCAGCTGGAATCGCGTTAGTGGTTTACACTTTTATTTTTTTATTTACTTTTTGAATGCCACCTTTATTGTTGTAACACTCAGTTTCTAGAATTATCATTAGTACACGTTTCCTTAAAAAAAAAGATGGTAGAGCACTTGCCCACTAAAGGCAAAGTTCTCGAGTTCGAGTCTCAGTCCAGCACACATTTTTAATTTTCCAGGAAGTTTCAACCTGAAACCTAATTAGATCTTTAATGGTTTCAGAACCATTGTCAGACTTAGTTACATTACTTATATTACAAGTACTAATTCACTGTGATACGAGGAAAGGATGGATTTAAAGTTATCTAGGGTACTTCATGCATACCGATAGATAAGTATTTTTTATTATGGGGTATGTTATGGTGTAGAGTCAAGCGCCGGCACGCCATTCGGGAACAACAGAGAAGAAGTGGCTGTGAGAAGACTTCAGTCAATCGCACACTGACCGACCCATTTCCAGGACGACAACGCGACAACAGTGGCACCTATGTGGAGAGGACGCTACCACCGCGACCGACTGGTTATGGCACAGTTCTGTGGCAGCGCCAACGCTAGATTGCTCAGATTGTACTCTGTATGCAGCACAGATTTGGGATAGTCTATATTTAAGATGATTGCTTATTTTGTATGTCACCCTTTGCTTGCGATACATCTGTGTAATTGCAAAAGTTAAGTATTGTAACCCCCCTCCCCCCCGAACCATGGAGCTTGCCGTTGGTGGGGAGGCTTGCGTGACTCAACGATACAGACAGCCGTACCGTAGGTGCAACCACAAAGGAGGGGTATCTGTTGAGAGGCCAGAAAAACGTGTGCTTACTGAAGAGGGGCAGCAGCCTTTTCAGTAGTTTCAGGGGCAACAGCCTGGATGATTGACTGATGTGGCCTTGTAACACTAACCAAAATGGCCTTGGTGTTCTGGTACTGCAAACGGCTGAAAGCAAGGGGAAACTACAGCCGTAATTTTTCCCGAGGGCATGAAGCGTTACTGCATGATTAAATTATGATGGCGTCCTCTTGGGTAAAATATTCCGGAGGTGAAATACTCACCTATTCGCATCTCCGGGCGGGGACTACTCAAGAGGACGTCGTTATCAGGAGAAAGGAAACTGGCGTTCTACGGATCGGGCAAGTAGGTTAGAAAATTTGAAAAGGGAAATGGATAGGTTAAAGTTATATATAGTGGAAATTAGTGAAGTTCGGTGGCAGGAGGAGCAAAACATTTGGTCAGATGAATACAGGGCTATAAATACAAAATCAAATACAGTAATGCAGGAGTAGGTTTAATAATGAATAAAAAAAATAGGAGTGCGGGTAAGCTACTACAAACAGCATAGTGAACGCATTATTGTGGCCAAGATAGACACGAAGTCCGCGCCTACTACAGTAGTACAAGTTTATATGCCAACTAGCTCTGCCGATGACGAGGAAATTCATTAAATGTATGATGAGATAAAAGAAATTATTCAGGTAGTGAAGGGAGACGAAAATTTCATAGTCACAGGTGACTGAAATTGGAGAGTAGAAAAAGGGAGAGAAGGAAACATAGTAGGTGAATATGGATTGGGGCTAAGAAATGAAAGAGGATGCCACCTGGTAGAATTTTGCTCAGAGCATAACATAATCATAGCTACCACTTGGTTCAAGAATCATGAAAGAAGGTTGTATACATGGAAGAACCGTGCAGATACTAAAAGGTATTAGATAGATTATATAATGGTAAGACAGAGATTTAGGAACCAGGTTTTAAATTGTTAGACATTTCCAGGGGCAGATGTGGACTCTGACCACAATCTATTGGTTATGAACTGTATATTAAAACTGAAGAAACTGCAAAAAGGTGGGAAATTAAGGAGATGGGACCCGGATAAACTGAAAGAACCAGACGTTGGACAGAGTTTCAGGGAGAGCATAAGGGAACAGTTGACAAGAATGGGGGAAAGAAATACAGTAGAAGAAGATTGGGTAGCTTTGAGGGATGAAATAGTGAAGGCAGCAGAAGATGAAATACGTAAAAAGACGAGGGCTAGTAGAAACCCTTGGGTAATAGAAGAAATTTTGAATTTAATTGATGAAAGGAGAAAATATAAAAATGCAGTAAATGAAGCAGCCACAAAGCAATAAAAACTTCTCAAAAATGATATCGACAGGAAATACAAAATGGCTAAGCAGGGATGGCTAGAGGACAAATGTAAGGACGTAGAGGCTTATCTCACGAGAGGGAAGATAGATACTGCCTATAGGAAAATTAAAGAAACCTTTGGAGAAAGGAGAACCACTTGCATGAATAGCTTTGATGGAAACCCAGTTCTAAGCAAAGAAGGGAAAGCAGAAAGGTGGAAGGAGTATGTAGAGGTACTATACAAGGGTGATGTACTTGAGGACAATATTATGGAAATGGAAGAGGATGTAGATGAAGATAAAATGGGGGATATGATACTGCGTGAAGAGTTTGACAGAGCACTGAAAGACCTGAGTGGAAACAAGGCCCCTGGAGTAGACGACATTCCATTAGAACTACTGACAGCCTTAGGAGGGACAGTACTTACAAAACTCTGGTGAGGAAGATGTATGAGACAGGCGAAATACCCTCAGACTTCAAGAAAAATATAATAATTCCAATCCCAAAAGAAGCAGGTGTTGACAGATGTGAAAATTACCGAACTATCAGTTTAATAAGTCACAGCTGCAAAATACTAACGCGAATTCTTTAGAGACAAATGGAAAAACTGATAGAAGCCGACCTCGGGGAAGATCAGTTTGGATTCCGTAGAAATGTTGGGACACGTGAGGCAATACTGACCCTGCCACTTGAAAGGAGGGTATAAGATGAACATCAACGAAAGAAAAACGAGGATAATGGGATGTAGTCGAATTAAGTCGGGTGATGCTGAGGGAATTATATTAGGAAATGAGACACTTAAAGTTGTAAAGGGGTTTTGCTATTTGGGTAGCTAAATAATTGATGATGGTCAAAGTAGAGAGGATATAAAATGTAGACTGGCAATGGCAAGGAAAGCGTTTCCAAAGAAGAAAAATTTGTTAACATCTTGTTTAGATTTAATTGTCAGGAAGTCGTTTCTGAAAGTATTTGTATGGAGTGTAGCCATTTATGGAAGTGAAAGAATAGAAGAGACAAGAAGAGAATAGAAGTTTTCAAGATGTAGTGCTACAGAAGAATGCTGAAGATTAGATGGGTAGATCACGTAACTAATGAGGAAGTATTGAATAGAATTGGGGAGAAGAGGAGCTTGTGTGTAGAATAAGGGATCGTTTGGTAGGACACGTTCTGAGACATCGAGGGTTCACCAATTTAGTATTGGAGGGCAGCGTGGAGGGTAAAAATCGTAGAGGGAGACCAAGAGATGAATACACTAAGCAGATTCAGAAGAATGTAGGCTGCAGTAGGTACTGGGAGATGAAGAAGCTTGCACAGGATAGAGTAGCATGGAGAGCTGCATCAAACCGATCTCAGGACTGAAGACAACAACAACAACAACAAGTATTGTAAGTTTCATTTTGTCTTAAAACGAATTAATACCATTTTTTGAATGTTTGTCTATAGCACCGAGTATGCAGGTTCCCCAGAAACCACAAGGTACAACGGATTATAGATCACGCCTTGAATTTAGTACTAGAGAAAGTCATAATTACATCTAACCGTAAGAGTGCTACGTTGCTTTGTTCGTCTTTCCGTGATGTCAGTATGCTTGACATAAAACAAAAGCTGGAAATCCTTAGCAGTGTGCGGCTCCATACCATGTTCAGGACACGAGTCGTAACCAGTCAAACATAGGGCGTTGCACCACTCTGTGGGCGAACTCCAGTGGCACACACTGCAGGAGAGGAGCTGTGTATCAGGAGGCGATTCACTGTGAAAATTCCGAGAGCATGCATTCCTGGATGAGTCAGTGAATGTATTGCATCCTCCTACATATATCTCATGAAAAGACCGTAGAGGTTAGAGATTCGAGCTCACAGAGAGGCTTCCCAACAATCTTTATCCGCAAGAACCATTAGCGATTTGAATAGTAGTGATATTGGCACACAAAGTACCCTAATTCACGTAGTGCAAGGTGGTCTGCGGAGTATAAATGTAGCTGCAGATGAAGATAATGCGGTATGTGACGACAAACCAAATTCCTAATGTTGGGCGTCATGCGAGGAGTTAATGTCGTCGGTATCAGGGCGAGAAAGCCCGTAACGACTGCCCAGCCGGCGACGCCGACACCGCCGCCGACAAACAGCCGCCTTCCGCTAATCCCACCGACGCGGTCGGAGGCTCGCGTTCCGGCGGCTTCCGGCAGGTGGCAGCAGCGGCGATCTGGAGGCTGCGCGCGGCGTGCAGTTCGCGGACCGCGCAGTGTTGGCTGGGCAGGCGGAGCGCGCGGTCGTGGATTTGCAGACGCGCGTCTCGCGACGCGCCTACCCTGGCAGCGGCAGGCAACCCGCGCAGCGCACAGTAGCAGGTG
Organism: Schistocerca piceifrons; assembly: GCF_021461385.2. Taxonomy (NCBI): domain Eukaryota; kingdom Metazoa; phylum Arthropoda; class Insecta; order Orthoptera; family Acrididae; genus Schistocerca; species Schistocerca piceifrons. The sequence continues at coordinate 53,594,924 of NC_060138.1, forward strand.
AGCCGCCGGTCAGCGGAGTGCCCACCGCGGCGGGCGGCAGGTGTCTCCAAGGAAACCACGACCGCCGCACAGTGCCCGCGCAAGATCCTCTATGAGCCGCCGAAAGACTTCGTGGAGAAACGTACCGCTGAACGCGCTATTCTAAAACGGTAATACTTCAAAAACGTTAGCTGCTTTTTTAATTCGCCCTTCTGTTTCGCGCACCCATAATGAAACGCTTTCTTAGCTCTCCTTCATTCGTCAGACGGCCACTCCCCCTTTGATCAAGAGCTCCTTCTGTCCCGGAAGAGCTCAAATACTGCTGACAGCTCCTGCTTGGACAGCAACTGATCCCAGCGGTTCTAATGTACTCAAATCACACTATCATCTGTTACAGAACGGGTCGACGTTCTGTGGCCTGTACACAGAGATAAATATTTTGTACATTCCACATTTATAGCAAATATTACATGGAAGACCTTATGAAGCTTTCACAACCAACATGCATGTATAATGTATGCAGCCTTCGATATATAGTTGACTGATTAATATCTGTACTTTTTGAATGCAATCCAATCATTATACTTAAGGAATAAACATGGTTGATTTAAAGACTCTATTAACATACTCCATGCGTACGTATCAAGAGAACCTTTGTGGATAGCGTAAAACATAAGTAATATTCACGAGGTGCATTATTATCTTTGCCATCTGGGCATCCTAACCGTGGTTTTACCGATGTGACAGTACACTCCATAACTTAGTAAACAGAATCCTTTCCCATACATGTTAAATTTGATCTTCCGTTCTGTCTCTGATGACTTGAATGGGAGTAACATTTTCTAACTTTTTTTCTGGTAAAGATACAAACGAATCTGACGGAAGGGTATTGAGCAGTTAAGGACAGAGAGATTGGCAAGTGAGCTCTCAAATGGATAGGCTCCAAAGCAATGAGCGCAATATTTGTTTGCTTTTACCATCCAGTCGATACACTTGCCTTAATTAACAGCACAAGCATTGATAAGAGGATGGTAAAAATTTTCGCGTCATCGATATCAGTGTCTTTGAGACGAAGGAAAGGCTCTCATTCGACGCAGGGGGCGAGGGTAACCAGTCTCGCTCTTATTCTTTTGAGGAGTCACAAAGGCATCTGGCTAAATGGAAGAGGGTAAAACTTGATTCTTGATGCACAGGCCATGAAATGAACGATGATCGACCCGGATATTAATCCAGGGCGTCACCGTCACGCCATGATTCTAGGTCTGCGTTCTACGACACTTATCGTCATTAAGTACTGTGGCGTGGATGACGTACACGTTAAAGTCCATATGCGCCTTAACATCACACATACTGACATACTTTACTGTGTCGTTAGTGCACCATTCGCGAATGTAAATGCCTCAGTCCAAGCCATGTATCAGTTCACCGTTCGTCCGCTAATGGGTAACTGGCACGGCTGTGGATGTTTGGCCAACACGGCAGCCGCAATCGATTGAGAACTTAAGAGTCAAGTGATAAGAAATAAACTATCGAAATACAAAGAGATATAGTGCTTTTACTTATTCTCAAATGGAAATCTGAAAAGTGGATTTCGTCATTCACAGATTAGGTCGGTATTAAGAATTTTACGATACAGCTTATCTGTTCAAACGATCAATATAGTTTGAGTGTGGAGTAATTTGAAGAATTGTAGAGAGTAAGTCTAACTTGACGTGCTTAAGTAAAGACAATGGCCGCCTCCTACAACCTTATTCTTAAATTAACATATTTCAGGCTCCGGCCACGGAAATGGTATCATCAGCAACTCGTATTTGTTAAATCGCCGTTAGAAGATGTATTTAAAAACAGAAAAATAGAGGAGTAGTAAAAAACTAGGTAACTAAGTTATAAATTAAAGATTTTTACAGATTTATGTGTCCCTGAATACATTTCACTAGTTACTAGGTACCGTAGTCAGGTGCACATATTTATATATAGAAGTTCAGTTTATAATTAATTTGGCTAGCCCTTTACTATCGTACTGGTGCTTTCTTCTTAAATAAATCGTCTGATAGTGGACTTGTAGTAAGTCGAAGCAGCTAATAATATCATATCTGGTGCCCGAGCTTGAAGTATTGTGGAGGATCATTAATGCTGGGCGTTTGTTAGTGTCTTACAAGATCTCCTAGATTGTATTCTAAGACCTACCCCTTCTCCATGCTGGAAGTGTCCCGTAATTGAGAACATGCAGTACGCAAAGGCGAATCTCATGGACAGGATAGGAAGAAATATAATCCAATTTACTGTCGAAATGTCTTTCTCCGTTTATAATCGAATGAACTGCATAATTTTATAATTTTTAGCATTTAGATTAAATGACTATCAGCAGAGTGCTTCTTATACTTTTGACCATGAATTTATAAGCAATCTTTCCGACCGTGAAACTAAACCTCTTTCATCAGACTTCTGGGTGGTTCAACGCGGCCCGCAGGCTGCCACGATTTCTTCTCCTTCCTGTGTCTACCTCTTCATCTCAGAGTAGCACTTACATGACAGCTCCTCAATATTTGTGGGAATTTACCCCTCGTACAACTTATTCTATTACCTTTGAAGACACTGCATTGTGTCTTACTACAAGCCCTTTCATCCTGTCGCATTTTCACATCAGATTTTCCCACATATACCTTTCCACGCCGATTCTGTGGACGACTTACTCATTTCTTATCATATCGGTTCCCGAAATTTTCTACATCCTTCTATCCCATACCATCTCCAACATTTCGATTCTCTTGTTTTCCTGTATTCCCACAGCTCGTGATTCGCTTCCAGAATCACCATCAGAATTTTTTTCCTCTAATTCATGTCTGTGTTTTATACCTGAAAACTTATTTTAGCGATCAGTGGCCTCTTTCACTGTGCTGGTCCGCTTCTTGCATCTCACATGCTTGGTCCGCTAGGCGTGGATTAGCCTCCAAGATAGAAAGAAGAATTCGTTCACTTCTTCTTCATAGTGGTCGCCAGTTGTTTTTTACATGTATCACTAATGTCACTTCTCAGACTCCTAATTACCACTGTAACTACAAGAATAAATACGCGCAGGTATACGTCTTAATCAACACTCACCACTGCTGCTGGATTAGAGTTTGTCGCTCGATTGCGGCCCAACAATGTTGGCACAAAATTAAATATTGAGGTCAGAGCAGTAGTCGTACATGATATGATGAATCGACGTAGCTTGTGTACTAATATTGGTAAAGCAGCGAGTTGCGGTGACTGCTGCGATACGATTTTGGTTCTCCGAGTACTGACACTCCTGTGGCTGTTGAACGTGAGGCCGGGAACAGCGCGTTGCCGCCGCTGCGGGTAGTTATCTGACGGCCACGGCCACAGGCTGTGCGTTAACTGACGCCTAGCGCGCCACCCGTTTCTGTTTAATGAACCGCGAACGTTGCCTACTCTCTCCCTCTCTCTAACGCACACTCACTCCGCTCGCTTTTCGAGTCGAAAAGTTAGGATCACGACGGGGATAAAACTTTGGCGCTCCTCCACCGACCATAGAAAGCCAACGGTTCTAGTCGCCGCTCTAAATAGCAGCCCTATTTATTCCCCGTTTTCCGTTTGCCGAGAATGAAATGTCTTCATTACAAACGGTAAAACGCCTTGAAGGAGGTCATCTACATTTGCATTCATACTCCGCAAGCCAACGCAAGGTATATGTCGGAGCGTGCCATCTATCACGACTAGTAATTTCCTTTCATAAAAGAACAACCGTCTATACACCGCCGCACGAGCCATTTCTGTTATCTCGCCTTCGCGGTTCTTACGCGAAATGTCCATTGCAGGCCGTAGAATCGTTCTGCAGTTGACTATCAATGCCTGCTCTCTAGAGCCAGTCGATGCGGCCGAGCGGTTCTAGGCGCTTTAGTCTGGAACCCCGCAACCGCTACGGTCGCAGGTTCGAATCCTGCCTTGGACATGGATGTGTGTGATGTCCTTACGTTAGTTAGGTTTAAGCAGTTCTAAGTTCTAGGGGACTGATGACCGCAGATGTTAAATGTGCTCAGAGCCATTTTTTTTCTCTAGACTTTCTCTTCAGCGTTTCGCGAAAATAACGCCTCCAGGGACTAGCATTTGGGTTCACTGAGCATCTCAGTAACACTCGAGTGTGGTTCGAACTTACCGCTAACTAATCTGTCACCATGCATCTGAAATGCTTCGATTTCTTGCTTTAGTCCGATCTGGTGCGGATCCCAGACACGGAAGAATGGGTCACTCAAACGTCCTCTACAAAGACCCCTTTGTAGATGAGCCACAGTTCCCTAAGACTCTCCCAAAACCCCGAAGTCGACTATTCGCCGTTCTCATTACCATGCTTACCTCCCTGTTCCATTTCAAATCACTTTCACACGTTACGCCTACATAGTTATTCGTCGTGTGTCAAACACCACTCTACTAATGCTGTATTCGAACATTACAGGAATGTTATTCCTTCTCATGAGTATTAGCTTTCAATTTCTGGTCGTATATTTAGAGTAAGCTGCCATTCATCACATGAAATGGAATTCTAAGTCATCTCGTATCCTCTCCTGCAGTTACTCTAAAACCACCCCTTCCCATACACCACAACTTCGTCAGCAAACAGACGCAGGTTGCCGCTCACCATACCCGTCAGATCATGTACGTGTATAGAAAATAAAAGCAGTCCTGACCAGCGTCCCTTGGACACTCCTGACGATATCCTTGTCTCTGACGAACACTCGCTATCGGCGACAACGTACTGGGGAACCTATACTGTATGCTCGGACCTTCTTTAAAAGTCTGCAGTGATGCATCATCTCAATCGCTTTCGGGAAATCTAGGAATATGGCATCTGCTTGATCCCCATCGTCCTTTGCTCATAAGATATCGTTCGAGAATACGGCACGCATGAATGATGCCCTGTAAATCCGTACTGATTTGTCAAAAAAATATTATCTCTGCCATGGAAATTTATTAAAATCGAACTTACGTGCCGTCAATCATGATAGATCTTATAAACGTGGAAATCAAACTTTACTGACGTAAACAGAAAATGAAGCCTTTCTGAAAACTGTCACCATCAGGTACTACGTCAATAATGAGTTGTAAAGGTACTAATCTAAATACTTACGTAAGCCCCTGCCAACAGCAACGATCGATTTAAGACTGCAGGTGATCTTCTCGCAGAGTACATCAACGCAAATGCTCGTTTCAGTATGCAGATCCAACTCCACAGCGTAGGATAAAACATGAATATTGACAGCGTACTGACGTTATTTAACTATGTTAATGCACTGGCTATCCACGCGGCAAGAGCATTATTGCCCGAGTAAGCCAAGGTCCCAGGTTGGAGTCCCGGCCTCGTACACCGTTGTAATCTGCCAAAGAGATAGAGGACAGTGTACATTCCGTTCCAGAAACAAATATTCATTTTACGTTAACACATGTTACTACTAACGGCAGTTTCATCTGCCCTGAAAGTTTTATTATTTTATTACTTGATGGTTTACACTACTGTGACGGCGATACCATAAAAGCTGATGAAATCATTTCGTATTATTTCGCGATGGTCAGTTGATCAAAGCTGACAGTAAATAAAGGTTTATTTTTTCGGCAACTCATCGTGACTGTGAAAAATTACTTTCTTCGGATATTTACGAGCTGTGAGGCCCGACTTGAACAATGTATACTGACGCTTGTCAGTTTATTTATTACATGGAGGGAAATCAGAAAGACAAGCGCATGGAAACAATATTGTCTTCGCATTTTGTGTTTACGAGGAAACATAAAGGAAAATTGATACAATAAAACAAAAATTAAAACAATTTTATGGGTCATAAATGCTAAGTTTATTCCACTATGCGTTTTCGTGGCGTACACACCCATCTTAGGCGTGTCAATGAATGAAATTAGCATTTCTTTTCCTCGGTGGTACGTTTTGTCTGCCTTTCACTGCATTTCTATATAAATTAGGTATTATTCTTATCTTGTTACCACAATATAGCTCTGAAGCGTTGCGTTATATGCGAATATACTGCAAACTTAATTGATTTAACAACCGTACTGTGATGACAAGTGCCCAGAAATAATTTATTTTGTAACGAAATCAAGTGTACAGCAACCAGCTGCCTACATCGAGGAAAGAAATACTGTTGTAAGCCACAGATCCACCTGAAGTTAAGGTAACGCGTCGCGGAGGAAACTCGCACAGGCATATAATTGGCTTTTGTTGTATGCACATTCGCGTTTTCCTAACCACAGTTGAATCTGGTCGAAAATAAGTTACAAAATAGAGACACTCCAAACAGTCGCCATGAATTATTGCATTTCATGACTGAGATCTGCAAGGGTACGGCCGATTCATGCGTCGGGCTTGCAGGAGCCTGCGCCCGTGATGTAAATCTAGTTTCAAAAAGGAAGTAATTTGACGTAAGCGTGTCCGCAATTATAATGAACTTTGGGAATAATATCGTATATCTAGTTTCAAAAAGGAAGTAATTTGACATTAGCGTGTCCGCAATTGTAATGAACTTTGGGAATAATATCGTGTAGAGTGATAAATGATTTTATTACTTACAATTACCTCTTCTGGTTATTGCCATTATCAGACCAAAGCTTAGGGCTCCCTAAATGAAATTCAGCGCTAATTTGTAACGAACTCTATGTCGAGACAAAGAGGTAACACATTTTATGACCAAATGATACTAAACAAGTGAATGTAGTGGCAAACTATGAAACATTATGTGACATTATTTGTAGACATGAAGTGATATGAGCTGTGCTAGAATGTCTGCACCTTTCACTATTTGTGTCCTACGTGATCTTAACATGTGCCGTCTATTAAATGAGTGTGATTTCTCGGTGGAAACCCACGTCTGGTGGATCTTTTACGAGATAGTGGTCATTTGACTCAATGGTGTCATCGGATTAGGTGAGGGCCGCGACTGGAATGGAGCCTTCCGTATTTACTAGATCTGTAAGTGATACACCAAAGCTCCAGAAATGTCCCACGTGGCTTTCAGTCTAGCTTCCCTAAAACACATCATTAATGAAACTTACTGGCAGATTAAAACTGTGTGCCTGACCGAAACTCGAACTCGGGACCTTTCCCGAGATCGAGTCTCGGTCCGGCACACAGTTTTAATTTGCCAGGAAGTGTCATATCAGCGCACACTCCGCTGCAGAGTGAAAATCTAATTTCACTTTTAATCTGCCAGGATGTTTCATATCAGCGCACACTCCGCTGCAGAGTGAAAATCTCATTTCACTTTTAATCTGCCAGGATGTTTCATATCAGCGCACGCTCCGCTGCAGAGTGAAAATCTCATTCTGGACTCATCATTAATGTTCTACGGCTACTTTTTTTACGAATAACTGTGAAATACGTGACAGAGTGTACAGATTATTGCACCGCACATTGGCATCACTTCCCATTCGATTCACGGATGCCGCGTCGAAAGGATGACCGATTTTACGTTTCTGTAGGAGATGTTCATTGCTATATCTTGCGTGGACGGTCCCCAAAATAAGCTCAAAACATGCCAAAATGTTATAAAAAAATTTTAATTGATCTTATCGCAATTACTTTACATTTGATTATTAATTTCGCTTACAAGGCAACCATCTTCCGATCATTATGCTACATATCCTGTGTTTTTATGTACATTGTAGATTGCAACGTCATCGTTGGAAAGTGTTTCTCGGAACACGCTCATGAGAGAGCTTAGCGTTAATGAAACTGTTAGTTACGCAAACGAGGTGACAAAGTGCAATTCTGTTCCACACTGGTTAACGGGTTTACATGAGTACAATGTTGATATAGCCTCGTCACGAAGAGTAGCACGTCACTAATTAAAAGTTTAATGTTAGTCAAAGCCTGCATGTCACGAAATTGATTTTATATCTCGTGACTATGATATATTGACATTGTACTCAAAAAGCATCTCTTAATATGCGTGCTACAGAATTTCACTTTGTAAATTAGTTGGAGTAACGAATAGCTTATCGCAAGCTTCGCTCACTGATGACCATGTTCCGAGAATCACTTCCAGTGAACGGCGTTGCGGCCTGCAGTGTACGCAAACACAGGACGTCTGGCATGAGTGGTCTAAAGATGATTGTCTAGCGACCGAAAAAAGTAATCACCTGTAAAGTAATGCGCTATTGCGATAAAAGTAATGAAATTGTTTTATAATTTTGTTATTCTTTTATACTTCTTCTTCTCTTTCTCCTTTTGCTTGTGCCATAGCCCCGCATCGACGCAGGATCAGCATTGTAATTTGCGGATTTTTTAACTGGTGGCCATATTCCGTCCCCATCTCCTCCGCGGAAGCCCCTGGGATGGAATACGTGCACACCGACTGCCTGCGTGTAGTGTCGTTGATGTGAAAGTGAGCGGAAGTTTTCGAAATGTTTTCGAATCGTGCAACTGAGGCGAGACTTTGGTACCAGCCCGGTATTTACCTCGTGGAATGTGGAAAACATTATAAAAACTACATCCAGGCTGGCCCAACACCGAACTTGTCCCTTAATCCGCCGGGATCATTCGATCCGAGGCCGGCGCATCTCTCCTCTCGGAAACGATGCCTTAACACACACGCATATCCAAGAGGATATACATACGAATATTGGAACTTAAATAGTGGCAAATATTTATTCACAACCGATTCAAAAGAGTTACATGTTTGCACCTGTTACTGTCCTTCAAACGATTCACCACCGTTCTGTAGAGCCCGTTGCCAGCGATGTGGAAGGCGTAGTATACCGTTAGCAGATCCTGTTCTGTTGATGGTGCTAATGGAGCGGTCTACTGCCTGTCGAATCTCTGGAACAGTTCTGAAGCGAATGCCACGAAGTGGTTCCTTCAACTTGGAAACTAATCAAAGTCACAAGGGCTTAAGTGCGGGGATAAAGGTGGATGGTAGAGTACTTACCAGTCCCATCGACGGAACAAAGTAGCCACAGCCTTCGCTGTATGCGCTCGCGCATTGTCGTGTAAATGGTGAGTGGGTTGGGCAGAAAGTGTCGCCGCTTCTTTCGCAAAGCTGGTCGCAGGTGATGCTCCAAAAACGAACAGTAATACTGTGCATTGACGGCCTGCCGTGAAGGAACGTAACGCGTTAGGATAACACCATCACAGTCGTACACGAGAATCACCGTAACCAGACCGATCCATTAGCACCATCAACAGAACATGCTGTGCTAACGGTATACTACGCCTTCCACTTCGCTATCAACGGGTTCTACACAACGCTGGTGACTACTTTGAAGAACGGTAACAGGTGCAAACATGTAACTCTTTTGCCGGCCGAAGTGGCCGTGCGGATAAAGGCACTGTAGTCTGGAACTGCAAGACCGCTACGGTCGCAGGTTCGAATCCTGCCTCGGGCATGGATGTTTGTGATGTCTTTAGGTTAGTTAGGTTTAACTAGTTCTAAGTTCTAGGGGACTAATGACCTCAGAAGTTGAGTCCCATAGTGCTCAGAGCCATTTGAACCATGTAACTCTTTTGTATCGGTTGTGAATAAATAGTTGCTACTACTTAAGTTCCAACCCTCGTATGTAGCGCTGATCTCCGTCACCTGGCGATGTCCGTTCTTACTCCAAGGAACAGATACGTAGTGGGGCAGGGGCGTGCCCTGAACTGCTTTTCATGGAGTCTTCTAAACAAGTTTCTCACGAGGAGTGGGCCGACAGTGGGTCAGTTTAAGGTTTGTCAAAATATCTATTAATTCCTGTCACCAGCTACGCTCGCTGTTCTCGGCTGTTCCGACCGCATATGGGTCGCAGTACGAGCAGTAGAACTGATTTCTATACAATCTGTTTTAGATCCAGACTGTGATTTCACAGTATACTAGAATCGTACACAGCCATTTCTTGTACCTGTAGCTGAGACTTTACGTTGTTTCTGTTCCGTATTTCTACCCATAGTTACTCTGAAACATATGCGTCGGTTTACTGACTCTATTTGTGACTCATTAATCAGGTAGTTAAGCAATATCCAAACTTTTACTTTACGTGTGGTGCACTATTTTAGATTTCTGTATAATGAGAGCTAGTTAATAGTTTTTACACCAGGTTGTTTGCTAGGGGTCTAACCGTATGTTAATACAATTTTTAGTACGTAGCATTCTCTTGTAGATAATAGTTCAAAAACCTCATACTCCTGAAAGCAAAGTTGAAGATGAATAGCGACAGCCTGGTTTCTCTGTCCTAGGGTACGTCAGGTACTACGTCGGTGTCTGTACTGCGCCCTGCCTGTTAGTAAATTTTCGATCCAGTGGGAAACCTCGTTATATGTCTCGCGGGAAGTAACTGCTTCAGTCTTTGAATAATTATGAGTACATTTGCAAAAAAAAAAAAACAAAAAAAAAAAACAAAACACTCATATCTTTCGGGATAGCCCCTATTTTCACTAAAAAGTTTTCACCGAAAACATATTATCGCTCTATTCACGTCATAGAATAGTATAAGTCCTTTTTTTTGCTGTTGCAAGAAATTACCTCATGCGGGCCTGGCTTGCATTCCCGGCCGGGTTGGACATTTTCTCCGCTCGTAGACTGGATGTAGTGTTGTCCTCATCATCATTTTATCATCACCGGCGCGCAAGTCCCGCAGTGTGGCATCGACTGCAATAAGACCTGCACTTGGCGGCCGAACTTCCCCGGATGTGGCCTCCTGGCCAACAATGCCATACGCTCATTTCATTTCATCTCAAAATTTTCCGGCAGTTTAAACTGAAGTCCTAACCCAGTAAGATTTTTCCCATCAAATAACGTTCTTGTTGGCTCATGGAACTTGTAAATTTGGAAATAAAAGTTGGAATATAAGACGTTAAGTAATCTCACAACCATATTGACATATCTTTTCCATTCACCAGCGAAAGAAATTAATCGCACGATTCACTTCATTGGTGGGTGCTCTCCTCTCTTGCGCACTCGACAATTTCTGAGCTCATTTATACGTAATTTGTAATATATTGTAACAAGTTTGTCTCGTGTGCAGACCGTTCAATTCGACGCCAGTTCGGCGTCTTGCGTGTCCCTAGTTGAGCAGCAGTGGAAGGTGACCTACTGTTTAAAGCGGAATCCGAACCACTTGCTGTTTCTGGCGACTGATCACATCGCTAAGAACGCTAGATTAGAGTCGGACTGTAAATTTCCGTGGTCCGGCCGGAATTAAATTCCGCGATTTCTTCGTTTCCTGACACACACTTTACCGGTAGATCAGCAGGCCTGACAGCAGTCAGTTGAGATACGTGTGTTAAAAGTAGAGGGCCAGATATGTTGTGAGAACAACACTCAGACAAACAGTGAGACAAATTTGCTGTACAAAAATGGCTCTGAGCACTACGGGACTCAACTGCTGAGGCCATTAGTCCCCTAGAGCTTAGAACTAGTTAAACCTAACTAACCTAAGGACAGCACAAACATCCATGCCCGAGGCAGGATTCGAACCTGCGACAGTAGCGGTCTTGCGGTTCCAGACTGCAGTGCCTTTAACCGCACGGCCACTTCAGCCGGCTTTGCTGTACAGCTGAGAGTCCTGTCTGACAAGTGCAAATTGTGAAACGACTCCGTATGTTACACATGAGTTCAGGAGGACCAGATTAAAAAAGAATCCCCGTGAGTATGGCAGAACGGATTGCATTCTAAACGTAGATAAAAAAAGTTATACTTTTATATAGTCACAAAACGATGAGAATATTAGGATTCATCGGATATTCTAGGCAGCCCTTGAAAGCCTAGTTTGTTTGGTAGTACGAGACGTGAAAGGGATGTTATTCATAAACCTGACATCCTAAACCAGGATGATAGTAGGGTATCGTAGGTTATCAGCTATAGTTAACCGTCGAGATCACAACATTAATATGAGAAATACAGGAATGCCTCTTGAACAGCTAAAATTTTGTGGGGACGTAGAAAGACCCCCGTTGGAAATCAGCGACAATGTTTCATTTTATGGAAGACGTAATATTCCAAGATAATCTCAGTTAAATGTTTGTATGAGCATACGTGACCTTGTTTCCGAGGGAGCACTCGAAACTTCATTAGTATTTTTACAGCGTATGAAATCGTGGGATCTGGTCATTACCACTGTGTAAAGGGTAAGCAAAAAAATGCAAAATTGAAACTAGTAACTTTATCTGTTCATTATCGTATCATGAGGTATCAAGCGAAATTTGTGGCTGGACGGAGGATTTCCCTGCATAAGGGCTCAACATTTATCTGCGATGTCGAGTCGTCGACAGACGTAGACATTGCGTAAAATACACAGCGAGGCGGCGCAGTAGTCAGTGCAATGGACTCACCTTCTGAAGGACGACGGTTCACACCCGCCTCCGGCTCTCCGGATTTAGGTTTTCAGTGATCTTCCTAAATTTCTCCACGCAAATGCCGGGGTAGTTCCATAGGAAACGGCGCGGCCAATTACCGTTTTCCCATCCTATGGTACCGCGCAACAGCACGTTAAAACTTAATCTTCCTTATTTTCTTTAATTTCAAACGTGCTCCTTGTTGTATATTAATAACCCTGTAAACACTATTAATAGTAACCGCAGATTTTTCGCACGTGGTGCAGCTACTTAAAATGAATTACTGTGTCGAAAAAAAAAACTGTACAGGTACTTGGTCTGATCTTGAAAGGACTTCATAGTGGCGCTACTTCCTTCAAATGTTAAGAAATGTAAAATGATGTAGTTCTCAAAAAGAAGTAACCCAGTAGCCTATGACTACATATCAACGAGCCAAACTGGAATCGCTCATCTCATACAGATACCCGGTGAAAACTTCGCAGAGGAATGAAGCGTAAACCATCACAGGGGGTCATTTGTAGGTAAAGCAGGTGGCAGGGCGGCAGGATACCACGGAAATACAATAAGCCTACCTTATAACATTTAAGTGAAGATCTGCGCAAACTGTCCTCGAGCAAGCTTGCTTACTAACTCTGGAGAACCAGCATTTAATAATGAATCTAGGAATAAACTAAAAGTCGGTACGCATCGCTCTCCTAGATATCGCGAGGACAAGGTTAGACTAATTACAGTGAGCACTGAGACGTTTATACAGTTATTCCTTCCGTGATCTGTAAGTGAATGGAACGGGCACAAGCCGCAATAACTGGTAAAATTCGAGGTCCTCTTTGCCATACCCTTAACAGTGGTTTTCCAGAGTATGGCTGTAGATGTAAGTGTAGATGAAGGTTACCATTGTCAAAGGAATCGCATTCAAAAGGACACTAAATGCCGTTCCATAACAGGAACGTAAACTGACGTTCGACTTACAGACTGACATACGGCTAAGGAACACATTTTATCATTTGTCAATTTTTTTTAGTAATTTATTTGTTTCAGTAGACTGTTTGCGACAGTGCTACGATAAAATTTTAACCTGCTTATGCAGTTATGAATATGACACAAATAAGTAACGTTGAAAATTGGAGTCACTTCAAATATAAACCGAATTTCTTAGTCGATCACTGTCCATGAGGATATTACTTAACGGTCCATTTTACGTACTGATTCACAGGCAACGCGATCTTTTCTCTATCCTGTTACATATTTGTCAGATAAATATTTCCACACGTCTTTATATACAAAAGTTTCTGATAAATCCCCTCATCCTAACGTCGAACACATTTGCAATCGAGCATAGCGAGAAGGTTCAGGGCAGAACGTCCAAAAGGAAAAAAAACGTAATGCAGGCTGTGTTCGCGTCGTCTGCTACTAGACTATACCCGCAGCATGAACACGACTGAAAACGTACACAGTCGCCATGATTTTCTGATTAACACGTAATAGGACTGAGTGAGTTTCTTCGAAAGCTCTCTGTAGTGGAGCTAAGCATAAATCAAGGGGGATGAAACATCTGTACTTACGACGAGTTTCTCTTGCTTTAAATATTCACGAGTGGTGCGACCGCGCTCGTTTGTGTGTCTTCATATGTGTGCGTGCGTAGTGCGCTCGTTGAGGCAAGCTCTATCCTTTTACAGACTATGCCTTTAGTAAAGCAGTTTGTAGGCAGGGAGGCAGGAAACTAGAATTTATTTTCCGCTGCTACGGTAACGTCGCTAAAGACGTGAACACTGGCCCGCGCAGGCAGCGGTAATACGATCGCCCGCCTACTGGCCTGAAAATAGCTGGAGCAAAAAATGCTGAAAAACCGAGTGAAGAATTAAGTGAATTAAGTGCACTGAAATGAAGCGAATGGATCTGAAGTGACGGATGGATATATTTGCGACGGTACCAGTCTGATTCAGACCTGGAAGCGTGGTCAGATTGCTTAATGGTTATGGTAGGTGGTCACGTAAAGGATGAAACGCGTGTTCGAGTCCTGGTTAGGTATAAATTTTCCACTGTTACGAAGTATTTGTGAGTGATGAATGTCGGATACGCATCATTGCCTTCCTCAGTGGATGGAAATACACCTCACAACTATACTCACCGATTCAAACTGAAACAACTTGTACTTCCTTAATGGCATTGTTAGTGTCAAACTCGACAGATGAGACAATTACGTATTTACTCAAGACTGCGACTGCGACAGTACCTTAAAATATATATCCCAGCAAGCGTCTTATACAGATTTGATAATGCAACAAATGCCATTGCATATAAAGCATTAACAGGCCTATAAATAGCGGTGTACTAGACATCGATGCTTTGTTCAGCGAGTGTTATTACTATTCAGCTTTAAGTGATTTGATTTCTAGTTTGTCTCCTACAGGGCCAAAATTAATGAACTAGACTGAGTTTTTAGTCACAAATGGGATTTTTAGAGGCTCTCACTGGTTTGAGACATCGTCGTGACCGTCATTTCACACAGTACCGGCGTACGAAAGCGATTCCCCCGGTTTCAGTGCCAATGTGATCGTTCTCTATTTCGAGGATGCCATTCCCTGTGTTGAAAATAAATTTCAGTCACTAGTATTTGTCTTATAAGAAGACGGAACTAGGTAGGTATGTATCGACTGCGTGCAATACTTTCAAGTGCTAACTTCTGTGCAGCCTGTCGTGTAGTGAGTTGATTATCTTGATTCCCTCATCCGATAAGGGCAGTAAACCGCGTGGACCGCTAGGGCACTAATTTTCAATCCTTCAACCTATTGTCATTAATATAAACAGTCACATATATTAAATACAAATAAGAGGCAGGCAGAGTGGCGTGATATGAGACGGATTTCGTCAGACCTCGTGACCTCTAATACTGTCAGCAGTATTGTAATCATTACTATTACTTAACTTTCTGTCATTCCAGCAGGATATTGCAGGGCACTCGTGAGCCCCGGTACCTAAATTCATAAAATTCCTCTGTGCGTCACTGCGACCTTAAGTTGTCAGTTGACTGTTTAGTGGTCCTTCTGTTCCAAAGTTTGGCTTCTGTTGTCACGAGCGTAACAGCACAAAAGAAGAATATTCCTACCTGACAAGCATTTTGCAACTTAATTTCCATTACACATCATCTCCCAGTTATATCACATTTTATGAGTGTATCGAGTACAGTTTTATGCATCACGAGAGAGACCAGCGGAAAATCGTCAAAAAAATTAATAAAAATAAAAAAAGGAAATATGACACTGTAAACAGAAACTTAATATTTTCTGGAGAAAAATCATAGCTATTTGGCACGTAACTATTTTTTATTTGTCACCCAGCTCACTGTCTTCGCTTGGCATGATTCGAGTTATACTTAATTTTTCGATCGTAATGTTTCTTGTGGACACTTTTAGAGACTATTTTGCAAAAGATAAAAATTTAAAAGACAAAAATTGTTCCACTCATCAGAAACCGTGTATCAGTGATATTTGCATAAAACTACATTTCCGTAAAAAACTAAATGGTATATTTCACATCAACATATGTAGGGAAGAGTGTTGTGCATAGACGATAATTAACACAACGATTTTGGTCGGTACGTCAGTTTAATGACGAACTTCAAAATCACATGAAGGAATGTTCGCGTTCTACCCATTTAAGGTTTGTATAATATATTGAAGTTTTCTGGAACACACTGTTAATTCTTCCGTTCTGAATTAAGTGGTAAGTAAAATGCCATGTATTTTTAACACTAGTTATATAACATTTGAACGGTGAAGCCAGCTTTCGTAGGAGATGCGCCATCTTGTACCATGAAGCAGATGAAGGTCTTTCACGATGGAACATCGGTTATTTGTAAATGAGCGTAGTGTCGTTAATTACTTAACAATTTTACCTTTACTGAAACTGGAAAAGCCTGCATCTCGTGGTCGTGCGGTAGCGTTCTCGCTTCCCACGCCCGGGTTCCCGGGTTCGATTCCCGGCGGGGTCAGGGATTTTCTCTGCCTCGTGATGGCTGGGTGTTGTGTGCTGTCTTTAGGTTAGTCAGGTTTAAGTAGTTCTAAGTTCTAGGGGACTGATGACCGTAGATGTTAAGTCCCATAGTGCTCAGAGCCATTTGAACCATTTGAAACTGGAAAATCTTTGTTCGGTTCCAATTGCTTCAATTTCAATATGTGTCTAATAAGTTTTTATTTTTTCATAGCATGTCTGGTTCATTTGATTTCACCTATACGTTATTATTGGTGTTACTAATGGCGTATAGTAGAGTAATAATGCAACGGACAGATGACAAACATGCTGTTGAAAAATTTTTTCGCCTGCAGCGCTATTACATTTCAATAGAATGTTTGTTCCTAGAGAGATGATCACCTTGTACTTTGGAACATGTTTTCACACGTGGAAAAACCTTAATTTTCCGGAGTAATTTTCGTAATTTCATAAAAAGTCAGCGACACATAAGACGTAAATGCCATCAGTTAAAATCGGATTAAGAAACTATGTTGAACTTCAGTTACAAAGCTGGCTAGAGGCGAAAGTCAGAAAAATGTCCCAATATACAAGTTCCCCTACTTCGCACCAATATTATCGATGGTCTGTTGCTTTGCATTCACTTGTTAAATGTGGGAAAACTGACTGTCTGTACGCTTCTGTCGGCGCCCTACTCCCTCCCATCTCACTCTCATGATCCCTACCCGAGGTGGAGGATGTTGCCAACGTAATGACCGCACATTTTCGAAACCACGTTCCCTAAATCAAACCAGTCGACTTTCGCGGCAACTACGTCGTGTAATTTTCACGGATTACCATTAGAATTCTTCGAGCGATTCTGGTACACTTTCGTATTGAGTGCACTACTCTGTTACAATTCTAGCACCGCACCTTTACGTTCGATGACTCTTCTCATGCCTTCTTGATAAGAGACTCCAAAAGCTGCATATGCGATTTTCTTTCCTTATGCAGTTCACACTCCCTCAACCCTTCCAATAAATTTGAGTCTTATGGTCGTGTCCTGATTTTACGCAGTCATCGCGTTTCAGACTGTATCTTTTCATTGCCCGTAAATACTACACGACTTGAAGTGCTCAAGATTTTCACTAACAGTCTTGTGGTCTAATGCTATTGGAGTCTTCGCCATGTAATAAGCATTATCTTACAATTATTCACATTTAAAGACAGCTGACATTCATTCCAGCAAGTCTAAATTATTCCCAAGTAATTTAGCATCTGTTTACGATCATCTAACGACGCTATTTTCGTGAACATAACTGCATCGTTACCGAACAATGTTATAGTACTGCTGATTCTGCCTGATATATCATTTTTTATATATTCACAACTTTAGAGGTGCTACTACGCTTCCTACAGACACATTCCATATTTCATTATTTTCTGTAGAATATTGGCCAATTCGATTTTGACGTATATGCGTCGTCGTGAATATCCGGTAGCTGTTTAATACTCTTACACCCGTACAATCAACTCAAAGTATACCTGAATTTTAATGTCTTTCAGAAGATGTCATACCAGTAGTTTATGTTAGTTCAAGGGTTTCCTCTATCGCATATGTCAAAGTAATTTTCTTATATCTATCGGTGATCTACCTTTAACAACGATGATGAATGTGAACGGCTTCCTTGTCACAAATGAAAATTCTGTCTTTATGACATATTATTTGATTGCCCATTTTTACAGATGTTCTTACGTTAATTAACATCGTATCCTACCATTGTTAACTAGATTCTTGTAGCTGTTTTCTGTTCCGAACATGTGATAGGAGACAAACTACCGGAGACAGATGATATTTCCTCTACCTGGAGAAATGCGTTGATTGCCCCAATTTTTCTAACTGGATATTCGTCCCTCGTTGTTATCATTAGTAAACTAATTTTAGTTATTGAATATTACGCTTAGTTTTCTGCCTTATTACGATTTAATGCACACAGTAGCACCTAAATCAGACATCAGCAATCGAGTAATTGTGCTCTTAACAGATAAATACAATTTATCCGCATAATATACCAATATACGTTCTCATGATTGCCTTCGGTGTTTAATGCACCGGTTGAAGAAGAAATTCCATTCAATAACCTGTTATAATCGAGGTAAGTCATATTTTACAGTAAGAAACGTTAATTCAGTAAGCAGTGTGCGAGTCAACATACATTTCGAAAAAGTAGTCGTTACCTGTATCATTAAGTTAGCCGTATTTACAGCGATAAATTTGAACATTTCCCTTACCACATAAATACATAAATTTTGACAATCATCTCAACGAGAGACATCATTTCATTACATGTGATTCATTATTTTCCTCTGATAAATAATAGCGTGTCCTCCAGAGGTAATTTATTTACTGCATACAGAAAACGTGTTATCGACAGATGTTCATGCTCTTTCTGATTTCTTTTAGTAGGGACATCACCATTTTTATTTAAAGTCACTGATTTTAGACTATTCATGATTTTACCAGATACTTTCCCATGTTAAATTACTCTCTTAATACCTTCGTATATCCGTGACCCACTTCCACACTGCATTACCCAGACTATCAAGTTTCCGAGAACAACCCATAATAGGATGAAGACGACACGGTCACCTTGAACTGAACAATTAGGGTCAACCGGATGGCTTTTCATTGGTGTCACAGAGCTCCTCTTAATCCGGTGGCCTTTGCGCTTTTTCGCCGAGGGATGGTCTCTTTGACGCTAATCACGTCCATTCATCTTCTTTCATGGTTGCCGACGCCGTACCCGTGCTCTGTGATCATTAATAAATCGTCGAAAGGGCTACACTGGTCTCGATGAGTAACAGTTTCTGAGAAAGCTTTATAAAAAGAAAAGGGGGCTGTAGACTTGTTGCCTTAACTGGCTGGCACCGGAATTCGGCTAAAATTAAATGCTAGAAATTCAGCCAGCGAAGTTTTGATAGAAACTACCAGAGATTAATTTCACGGTTTGCCATGTTGTACTGTGGCGCTTATATCCATCGCGGTGACTGTAACGTCTCATATGCACTGCGCCTTACATTGCGGGCAGGAATTACACGAGTGTAATTTTTCATAAAATGCCAAGTAGCTCATCAGTGATTAACATCGGCGTGAGGTAGTGTCAGCCAATAACAGTGCGTGCGTTGATGCTTACCATCTTACGTTCTCTCTTGGGTTATTATTATGCAGTAATTTTCCTAGTGGCAAGTCCGTGCCTTCGTACGGGGAATTTCTGACGCCAGTGTTCCTGTCTTCAGCTTCTTCCTTCAGTCTGCTGTACCTCTCATCTTTCACTCACCCAGATCCGTTCTTCTTCTTCCTCATCCTGTAGTTCCTGCGATCTTCCCTTTAATGACGACATGTTTGAGACGTTCGTGTCAGTGTTCGATGCAGTCGACCTTCCTCAGAAAAATTAGATCCCAAACTCTTTTCTTCCCTCCTACTCTCCCCATTACATCGTCCACTGTCATCCGACCGGTACACTTGATCTTTTATAGTCTTCTCCAGCACAACATTTCAAAACTTCCCAGGTATTTTTTTCTCCATTTTTCTTACGATCTACGTCTCTAAAAATGGTTCAAATGGCTCTGAGCACTATGAGACTTAACATTTAAGTCATCAGTCCCCTGGAACTTAGAACTACTTAAATAACCCAAGGACATCACACACAGCCATGCCGGAGGCAGGATTCGAACGTGCGACCGTAGCGGTCGCGCGGTTCTAGGCTGAAGCGCCTAGAACCGATCGGCCACAGCGGCCAGTCAACGTCCTGTTCCGTACAGTGCAAGACTTCAGGTGCAATTTCTTCCTTAATACCAGGCTCAACTTACCGGTCAGCTGAGCTCCCTTCTTGTACAAAGCGGCTATCGCCCTGGCTAATGCAGCGCGGGGTAGCCGTGCGGTCTAGGACGTCTTGTCACTGTTTGCGCGGCTCCTCCCGTCGTAGGTTCGAGTCCTCCCTCGGGAATGGGTGTATGTGTTGTCCTTAGTGGAAGTTATTTTTAGTTAAATTATGTAGTGCGTAAGCCTAGGACCGATCACCTCTGTAACTTGGTCCCATCGTCCTTACCACAAATTTCCAGTTTTTCCCTGGCTATTGTTGATCGAATTTCATCTGTGCAGTGGGTATACTTTGTTAGCAAGCTTCCCAGGTGTGGATAGATGAAGGGAAAAAATATTAATAGTCCGACTTGCAACGTCCGTCTTCGTGAACGGTTTGTAGAAAATGGTTCAAATGGCTCGGAGCACTATGCGACTTAACTTCTGAGGTCATCAGTCGCCTAGAACTTAGAACTAATTAAACCTAACTAACCTAAGGACATCACACACATCCATGCCCGAAGCAGGATTCGAACCTGCGACGGTAGCGGTCACGCGGTTCCAGACTGAAGCGCCTTTAACCGCACGGCCACACCGGCCGGCTAACGGTTTGTAGAAATCGAGAGTGTATCTGAGTCCTAATCCGCCATTAGCCAAAGAATACGCTAATGATCGTAGGACACTGTTATTTAAAAAGCTATTGGAGGGGCTGCAATATGATAAAAAGTTTTACACAACGCACAGTTGGCCATCTAGTTCGAAGTTGAAAGAAGTATTACTAGTTAGAGAATATTTAGTATGTTATTATTATTTCTTATCAAAAATTAATACAACTGTAATTGTATTTCCATATACTGCTTGTTGACTCTCCTTTGTCTTCCCAAAATTTTTTATAAGATCTGCTCTACATTTCATTGCGTTTACATACCCAGGTTGTAACATAGAAAAGGAAAGGTGGATCTTATGTGACGTAACTGACGAGGATCTAGTTTCGAATTCCGGTGCAATGAGGATTAAAACTCCTTCTGAAAAATTCCTTTAACTGTGCAGTGGTTTTTTCCTATGTAGTTAGTCAATGACGTTATCAATGAATGGTATAATTGCAATGTTATTTCACCTCTTATACAAACATGTATCGGAAATTACCGCCATAGAATACTGACGACTTTCTGTCCAGTCATTTACGAACACGCTTCAAATTGTCGACAAATATTTTGCATATCGTATTCTGTCAAGAACAGCTGAAGCAATGAACTGTGGATTCTTATATCACAATCAATTTTCTGTCGCCACTGGAATGGTCTCTACGGAATTATCATAGTAACCACAGATATGAAATACATGTGAGACTTCATTCGCCTGTTTCTGGCAACAAAGTATTGGTCCGTGTTTTTTATTTTTATTCTAGATACGAAATTGTAACAAAGGAACCATAAGACGTTATTGCAACTGTTTACGTACAAATCAGATTTTCAGTAACAGTTTCTGGCTACGCTTGTTCTGTTGCATGATCACTTAGTTTTCACCTTTTCGACAAAGATGCTTGCAGATTGTCCAACAGTGCATGCCTAGGGGGAATGTTATAGTTTTGCTGGTACAGTAAGGTATGTCATTTGTAGATTGAGGTTATAATTTATCTTCATTATCGTATTGTATTAACAAGGGTGTCTGTATTTTCCCAAATTATTTCCTTTTAATGCGATTTTCCTCTATATACTCCTCCTAAATCAACTGGAGAAGCACCAAGAGCCATATTTGAGTAGTGCTCAGTTACTGGCTATATGATACACGTTGCACAGACTCTTTAATGGATGTTGTACGCTTTCTCAGATTGCTACCAATAAACTTTAAGCGTTCGCTTCTTCTGTCTTTTAAACGATCTAATATGCTTTCAGTGCTTCTTAAGTTTACGCAGAGGCACTTTTACATATATTTCGTTAATTAGCTACAGTAGTCCGCTGCTCGTGGTCTCACGGTAGCGTTCTCGTTTCCCGACCACGGGGTCCTGGGTTCGATTCCCGGTGGGGTCGGGGATTTTTCCTGCCTCGAGATGACTGGATGTTGTTTTGTGGTCTTCATCATCATGATTCATTCCCATCACGGTCGGAGGAAGGCAATGGCAAACCACCTCCACTAGGACCTTGCCTAGTAAAGCGGTGCGGGTCTTTCGCATCGTTCCCCTACGCTCTGTAAAGAAGCACGGGACTTCACCTAGCTATAATAATACGATACATTTTATCTTCTCAAATCGTCTAGATCCCAACAACAAATCAGTACGGAAATTGGACACAATGTTCAATGTTTCCTCTCCTCAAATTTCTTCTAAAGCGATCATGCTTTTAATTAAATAACATTCTCAGAGAAACTTCTGAAGGATACACTCTACTTGATATTTTACACATTAACTTCAGAACTACGAGTCTGTCAAATGCGCTAAACGGTACTTTCATTTATTTTGAGCTGTGGACGTTAAAGATTAGTCAGATTTAAGTCACTCCTGTATCAAATGGCGTGACAGTGTCTTCACTTCTATTACTGCGGTGCCAATTCATTACTTCCATGCATTACAGTCTGTTTATGAAAATGTCTCCTACATCTTGCGTTACCAAGTTAAGTTATGGCGATAGGTATACTAATTATTAATCACTTTGCAATGGTCCGCCACGGACATTCTTCCGTAACTTTTCTTTCTGTTACGTCCTTGTTCCGAGTGATAACTATCCATTTGAAACTAGTAGCCGTTCTGCAGCATGCTGTACCAAGTCGCTCCCACATTATTCGAAGTTCATATTCCTCCTGCTCACGATTATGTCCTATACACTTTTACTAACATGGTCAAGATTTCCATTCACATGAGAAATATGTTCTGCTTTTAGTTTTACGTTACTTCATTGTAGTACTTTTTATTTTCATAGTCGTGTATCTGCTTCTGAAAATTCCGTTGTGCGATGCATGTCTTTCTTGGAAATAAAGAATACTGTAACTGTTAAAACAGGTTTGATTTTCCTCCATGGATTACGGCGAATGCCGGGATGACCCGTCTACAAAGAATACTGCAGGTTTCCTTCAACAATCTTCTTCAATTTAAGTTTGTACTCTGGTCCTTATTGATCTCCTCATCGAACACAGGTTCGAATCTTATGTTCCGTCCTTCCTTTGAGTTCGTCTCTCTGCGCTGCCTCCGAAATTGCCAAATTATTATTATCGACATTTCAAACAAATAATAGGGGAATAAAATCTGTTTGGGGAAGGACGTTTCACTTTGGGAATAGGGTACCTAGGAGCACATCATGATTGCACGTCGGTGTTACATTCTACAGATTGATTTTTGAATCACATGAGGGAATGAACATTAGAAACCACCATAACCAGTTTCCGGCATTAACACTACTTTTACGGTAGCGAAAGCTGAGGTTGAGTTTCGTGCACCGTTTCTAAATATTACGAGTTCTACATATTAAAGTTCCACCCAGAACATTAGAGTTATTATCAATTCTTCAGTTACAGTGTTTGATTGTGAATAAAATTCTGTGTATTTTTAAAACTTGGTACATGTCGTGTGGATTGTTACGCAATACTTCATCGGTCGTCGAAGCGGAAGACAGTCTCCTGCAAATGAAAACGTGGTGTTCACGTTGTTATAATGTCTTACCAATTTTCCCAGTTCTGGAAATGAAAATTTTTATTAATTTCCAATAGCTTCTATTTGTAAGTGTTTTCTAAATTGAGTGGCTTTTGATAATACTGGGTGTATCCGAAAGAATCATCCGATTCGAAAAAATCATAACTATTATTTAATGGAGATATAATCATGAACCACGTACTGTTGGAAAGAACAAACTTTCGAATTTTAAGCGATTCCACTAGATAGCAGCAGTGTGCGCCCACTTCAGTTCGAGTATAAATGACGTCGGGAGAACAGAAAACGTTTTGTGTTGTACGTTTTGCGCAGGGCAGGTCAGTAATAACAGTTCAGCGTGACCTTCGTACTGAGTATGGTGTGGATCATCTTACAGCACACAGCATTAGACGATGGCATGAACAATTTCGATAAACAGGTTGTTTGTGTAAAGGCAAATCGCCGGGCCGTCTCCCCGTGTCTGCCACAGAACTGTTTCACCGGCTGCTGATGTTTATTGTCAATAATTACTTCTTCGTGGACTATGTCGCTGTCAGTGACTGATCGACGTTGAAACAAAAGGCTCTTGGGAAATAATTAAAATGTTCAGTTAAGTTATTCTTGTTACGAATCATATTATGGCATACCAATAAGTGCTCGTCATTAAATACCTGCATTCAAAAAGAGCCAGTTGTTTGTAGAGATGCCGAAGAAATTTCTAGCACAATGTCTGAAAATTATGTAACATTCTGAAAACGAGTATTTCACTCTGCAGAGTGGTTTGCGCTATTCTGAAACATTCTCGCAGATTAAAGTAATTTGTCGAAATGGGTCGGCTCATGAGTCGTTACTGGATAGCTCGGTTCGTACTGGGGATGGTTAAAGGTTAGAGACCCGCTCTGACGCACACGTGTAACATGCCAGGATGTATTATGCAATGTTTTGAAGAGAACTGAAGTTAACATTTTTCTGTTATTATTGTCACGCAGTACAAGGTCGGGTTGGTCTTATGAATGTGGCTGGTAACAGTAATAAAAAATATCTTTTAACTTAGCGTACAGAGTGGCTCTACACGGCGGATACTTCTCATTCAACCAGATTTTGCAAGTGCTTACGGTGTCATCCTGTTCACACCGCAGTGCTATGTGCCGTTACTGAATGTGAAGTAGAGTTGCGGTGCGCGGCCCTGAAATCAGCGCAGTGGACGTCACGCTACTTCACGCTGCCACGCCCTCGTCCGCCCCGGCGCTCTACCGTGAGTGACGTGGGCGTGTGCTGCGGGTGGCGCAACGGCAGGCGCTCTCCAGCTCACAGTATTTAGCCGCCCACCGGCCAGTGCGTGGGGCTCCCAGACTACTTGGCCGTCCGGCTGCCTCCGCAACGGTAATTACAGCGGCTCCCGCTAATTGGCTGCGTCCAGAACCGCCGCTGGCGCCGGCCGCCCTACTCTGTAAGCCGACGCTCCATCTGCCGTTCCGGTGACGTGCACGTAATAACCGCCCGCTATCGGGCGAGCGGTTGATCGGTCTTGCGCTCGCAGCTGCTCGCAGGTGCTCGCAGCTGCTCGCAGTGTAGCAGCCGTAGCTTTGAGAGGGCTTAACTCGCCATCCGCTGCGCTCTTTGCCTGTCAGGTCACTCGCATACGTAGTTTCGACACTTTTAACTTTGGGTAAACCTATTAGCATGCAAGCTCGCCCGGGATGTTTGAAACTCGACTCAAGTGTCTCAGTTCAGTCGCGAATCCGAAAAAAGTGATGTAGCTGACACACGGTATACTGATCAAGCCTTCCTGCCGGAGACCGCGCTATTTACGGTGATCCTTTCCTGGATTACCTCAGTGAATCGGCGTGTAGGGTTTCCTTTTACCTGTACTCTGTAAAGCTCTCGTAGATGAAGTCCCCAAACTGCACACATGGTAATGAAATAGATCCTTCAGAAGACGAAATCAGGTGACCTGTGATTGTAATTGGTGATATGAGTAGCTACTTTCCTTGAAATGCGTCCCAGGATGCAATTACGTAGCGTTAATTTATGAACACCGTAAAAGAGTGACAGTTTAGCATCACGAAACTATTCCTTTCACAAAGTTAATAACTTCAGAGAGCGTGGTAAAGCCTGATGATATAAATGAACGGTATCTGAAGACACTACACCGCTGATGACCTCGACGTTGAGCGCCCGTAAGCCCCCCCCCCCCCCAAACCCCAACCCACCATTCCACCCCCCGACACTACACCACTAACACTCACATCTGAAAAGCCTCAGGATATGTCCCGTCGTACGGTGATGAGCTTGGCATGCAGCAGAAACCTCTTGCTTCCTTCGCAGCGCTTCGTACATCTTCGGTAACTTAAGAATAATTGTTTGTTTACTGAATTTACTATTTTAGTACACAGCATCGTTGTTGTAGTGGAGCTGTGAAGACGTCTCCTCCCCCCCCCCCCCCCCCCGTGTTTTAATCAATAATAGTCAACAAAGTCAAATCGGAGCTTCGTGCCAGAATACTAGTGCCTCTCCCACGTCTTTACCGTCGAGTAACATCCGTTATCAAGCATCACGTTGT
Organism: Schistocerca piceifrons; assembly: GCF_021461385.2. NCBI lineage: Eukaryota > Metazoa > Arthropoda > Insecta > Orthoptera > Acrididae > Schistocerca > Schistocerca piceifrons. The sequence goes on from NC_060138.1 coordinate 53,621,202, forward strand.
CCTCTTCACTCTTTCGATTCATCGTCGTGCCGTATGGTCCGACTGTACCCCTGTCACAGTGCGACATTGATTCCTCGTCATTGCCACCTTATTCCGCAGGACTGCTTAATACGGTGAATTGACTTTGGCTATCTATCGAATTTAAAAAATTTAAATTCGGAAAAACAAACACCCCCCAAAACAAGGGACTCCTCACAAACTTTTAAACCTGTGCTCTCGATGTACCAATTGGTAAAAAAGGTACAGCTGGTATGAATTCTTTCTCAGGCAAGGGAGTGGATGCAAATGTGCCACCACTGTATTTGTGTGTGTGTGTGTGTGTGTGTGGAGCTATAAAGTTATAAATAAAGAAAAAGATAAATATTTTCTCGTAGGTGGCATGACGTCCTCTACCCATGATTATTTACAAATTTAAATCTGACGGTCTCTTCTAGTCTTACATGCACAGATGAGTAGATAAGTTATCGTAATTAAAAGTAATTAAAAGGATGAGATGTAGCATATTCCAAATACGCCATCATTCTAACTGAACATCAATCGTACTACGAACAGTAATGCAACGTCACTGTGCTTCCAACTGTTACAAAACGACTACGGTGCACTGATATGCTGTCCTGCCAGAAGAAAAGTGAAGAATCGTTAAATTGTTAGTATAGAATCTCACGTTTCCGCTCTCTCACTACTAGCTTTATTATGCATAATTTGGCTATTAATGTGCATCATGTTAATATTGGACGAAGAAAACTAACTTTACTCCTTCTGCTAATAATCTCAGTGCTATTGTACAAAACTGGTGTGGCAGTTGGCTTTCTCGGCCCGTTTTCTCTGTTTAGTACAAATATAGTTAAGTGTCAAGACTGAAACACATTTTTCCTTACCTTCGTGTAGCGGTTTTCGCCAAAATGTTGCAATAGCCCACAAAATTCAGGCTACCGCACTGTATAATTTCATCCTTAAATGTTTACTAATGACTGCATTCATCAAAATTGTGACACTAGGAATAATGAAAAATGTAACCAGATTTTAATTATTGTGCTTATACTGTACTGTAGGAAGAACACATGGTTAAATATGTACATGATACTGAGGGATACAGTATGTGACATTTAGACCACCGTGAAATCGGTGATAATTTTAATCGCGATGGACACCCAGTTGAATTGAGCTTTGGTAAGTTTACTTCTTTCTATACAGCTCTGACTTCATGCCCAAGTTAAAAAACCATACTATCTGGCGAACAGTGATCTTGTCACTTCGTGGGTAATCCATGATCAAATATTTTCAGTGGTTGAGATATCTGGAGAACAACACTGTAACGGTCAAGTGCCACCGTATCGAGTTAGCTCAGGACAACACGGGAATATACAGTCTTGTATTATCTTGCTGAGAGACAACATGAAGAAGGACTCGAAGGTAAGGATTTGGCAAATGAAGTATTCTTTCCAAACCATCGGTTGATCGTGTTGTGTGCCGAGTGGATATACATACCGTCATACCAGGTGCTCGGCTCATACGATGATGTTGGTTCATATCAGAGCCTCCACACTAGGATCTGTTCATAGTGATGATGGTCACAGAAACGGGACTAGTTTGGAAAACGATACAGTGCCACTTATGTGTGGCATGTAGTCATTGGGAGCTACAACCTTTTCTCTTCTCCTGTACTGTGTCAAGGGGTACCACAAAATTGTGCTTCGTTTTGATGTCTGTCATGCTCAACACTTGGTCGTACTGACTGAACATTTACGCTGCTGCAAGCCAGCCCTCTTTCTGTCTGAAAATACGTGACGTGGCTGCACCATCGTGTATAGCTGAGCAAAGTGTCTGTCCTCCCGAGAGCTAGTTATGTAGTGCTGTTGAAATCATGGATAATGCTGAGTGTTGCATTCATGAGCCCATCGATTAGATATTTACATAACATTTAAAGAGCAATTCTCCCGTGAGTAGCAGTATTGTCGGTGGACATCGGTAGGTCGGGATCCACCACAGTCAAATTTCAAAATTTTCTAGTAAAAATTCCTTCTTCCTACACAAGAAAGAACACGATCTTTCGACTAACAACCAACATTCGAATGACATTTCTGAATGGGAAACCCGCTATGAAATCCTTACTTGTAGACAGAACGTAGAAGAAGTTAATTACTTTTTGAGCTACACTGAAATGCCAGTTCATTGCATATCCAAACATGTGGTACTCTGCGTGCCTATATGACGTTCGTTGCTTGTAGACTTAACGGTGCAGCAGTCTCAAACAGGAGCAGTGTATTTGTTTAGGCTGTTCAAGTTCTCATCAATAGAATCATTAATATTGGAGGGCATTAGCAATAAAACAATAGTTCGCGTTGAGTAAAGGTTTTACAGCAAAACCGGTATAGCCGTCTAGCAAAAAGTAAAAAAAAATGATTAAAATTATGTATGAAAATCACAAGCAAACCAAGGCAAAGTTCACTCCGAGTGCACCAACGTCTATTAAAAGTTAACCGCGCTAACGTCGGCATTTAACACCGTTCAACACAGAAGTCTGGTACACCCATCTCGATTAAAGATAAGCGAGGGAGTTGACCGCGGTTAAAGTTTACTGTTGCTCGCGCCCGGTTTTCTCGGATGACCAGAGTTTTATACTGTACGGTATTAGGACAGCGGCTGACAGCGGCACTTTTCATTGTACTGAGACAGACTCAAGGCATTGTATACCATACCCTACACTTGAGATGAACCGAGGAGGAATAGAGTTAAGCTGTGACTCCGTATGTGACTACGCTGCCTGTTTTTCTCCAGAAAGGTGAAACCACGACCGTCGGATTTTTATAGTTTCTTATATTTATGGTACGTGAAGTTCAAAACTCAAATATTCGACTCTCAAAGCATTCCATGCAACTCTCTGAAACTCTCGAGACATTCGACTTGTAAGTTTACCAACAATATGAAATACGTATACTAAAATAACGTACACTTTTTTTGAAAGGGCAGTGTGCCTTTATGGTAGCGTTCTTGCTACCTGATTAGAGGGGGTGCTGATCCGATTCCAGGTGTATTCAAATTTTTAAATAAAGGTCCAGTTCCTATGAACATTTACATGAAACGTAAAATAGAAAACAAGAGAAAAATTTAATCTGTAGTCTCTATAACTATGCAGTCTTGATAGATTATCTTTTATAAATGATGGCTAACTTAGAATTTTAGTTTTCAAAGAAAACTGGAGTTCTGTGTACAGTATACAGATAGAAACAAGAAATCGTACATTTTCAGAAAAATGATTATTAGTTTAACAATTTGGTGAATTTTATCTTTAAATTGCGTAGGTATTCGATCTAAAATGAAAAAAAGGAAAAATAATAATGATCGAAATTACACATTTCTTCGTGAGTTCCTTCTATTTTCAAGAATTGGTGTATTCTCACTGACCAATTCGAGTATTATATCCATCTACTATTGGAAAAAAGTGCTGTCCGTTTTCCATTTCACCAAACACCAACGAACGGACTAGTAGCGAAGTAAAGACACACTTCTGCTTGTTGACAAAAGTGACAGCATGTGACAACGACGTCCCTAATGAGCGCTTCTCAACAATATTTTTGTATATAGGCGGTCGTGTGCAAATTCCCTTCTCTGTTACTATCTTAGGGCACCTTCCACTGTAATACACGGAGTTAACGACGCTCATATGCACGGTTGCCTGAATACAATTTGCTAACTGGCGATGAAAGTGGATGCACCGCAGAGACGTTATATAAACGGTTTATTTTAAATGTAATCAAAGGACCTTGTATACCTCGCTTTTTGACCGAGGCTGGTGCACTCGGCTTCAGTGTAGTATGAAAGGTAAATAGTTATGTTCTTAAACACAGTTATCCACTGCGTGCTTGATGTCAGATAATTCTACGCAGTTCAGTGGGTTCACCTAGAATAAGATACGTGATTTGTGTGGGATCATGTTTGGTACGACAGAAAAATGTGGTACTCACTGGCATAGAGCTCAGAGTTGGCTTCGTTAACAAATATACGGCAGTCATTTAACGCCAGAGGCAATAAATTGATTATAATCTACGTTCGTTTGGAATATTTATATTTCATTTCATTCCCTGTCGTCACCTACAGTATGAATACATATAAATGGCAGCATATGATCCAAAGTGACTCAGCTCGCAGTTGTTTACGACAATATTTTAACAAAGCACTAAATGACTGTAACTATATTTAGTAGCTGCAGAGCTACAAGTCAAAATGAAACGAGGAAAGGAATAAAAGACATTGTAATAAACAAACATTACTGTTCCAAACGAATCAAACTTCATTTATTTTTACATTTATTCAGCATTTCTCTTCATCAGACCATGCTGCAGATAACAGAGACGTACTAAGGCCTCCAGAAGTGTGAAATATTAATATTTTTGTCTATGCTATATTGCATATCCTTCATTTTTCAATCTACGGAGTGAGCCTGATCATATAAAACGTAATAACAGCCGTTAATACAAGAAGGTAGCAATTCTCTAATTTAAAGGTTGTTTTTATTATTTGCAAATTTTGTGTCTGTGCGTAGTGGTACCTGCATTCTTTACAGTTACATAACAGTTATAACAGACTTTAAGCCAAATTTTTGGAATTACGTAAAACTAGCACAGAAATGACAGTACGTTATTCCTGTTATGTTAATTTTAAAAATGTACTTGGCCGTTAAGAATCACTCTTTTTTCTTTATTTGCACGGTTTATTTTTGATTACCAGCATTTCTTTCTCCGTTTTCAGTTATACGTACTGCTCCGAAACAAAAACCTGCAAATCCGCCATTTAGATTTTAAGTATGCTCCCTATTCTGTTATCCTCCGACATCATGTTTCCCATCTTCTATTTGCGAATTGAGCTGGGAGTAGCAGAAACACAGCTGTGTCAGAAGTAACTTTGGCTTGCAGAGTACAAATGTACGCATAGATATTCGTGTGGGTCATTCAGAGCACAAGGGAATCAAGTTTAGTTTTCGTTATTTTGGACTTCTTTAACTTTTAAGTACTATTAATGAAGCTGCTTTCAGAGCATAAAACATTCTTGTCCAAATATTGTAAATAACTTCTCCAGGGTTGGCAGCACTGGAGGGAAGCAGTCGTTTGTTCGGAGCATAATGAGAAACTGTCCAATTTCACAGCATACATGGTTTGTTTTGTCGGTATGTGGGCTAAAGCGGCATGACAATTATGAGTGATTTTTCTGAATATATCATATATAGCTGATCGGAATATTAGCGGTCTAGTTGAGGTAAGCTAGTAATAACATTTTAATCTTAGTAGGTGAGAATTTATTGACGAGTTAGTAGTGAGACTGTTGTGCGGTAAAAATATTTTATGTTACTTTCACAGTTATTGTATGCTATATTAGCCCATTTTCATTTAATGAAGGAGTGGAGGAGAAGTATTATGGAACGGCTGCGGAACTGTGGTTCAAGTGGCTCTGACCACTATGGAAGTGAGGTCATCAGTCCCCCAGAGCTTAGAACTACTTAAACATAACTAACCTAAGGGCATCACACACAGCCATGCCCGAGGCAGGATTCAAACCTGCGACCATAGCGGTCACGCGGTTCCAGACTGAACCGCCTATAACCGCTCGGCCATAAAGGCTGGCGGCTGCGGAACTGTGGGCCGGAGTGTATTACAAGGGCAGGTGAAAGAATTGCAGCTTAAAGCCTTCCTGATAACGCCCGCTGCTGTAGGTTACAATGCCACACTCAACTTAAATAAGAAGAGAGAGAAAACTTATTTCATTCATTATGGAAACTGTGACTATAGGCAGCAAAGTGTGTATCTTTGAGGACTTGTTGAATCATTTCCCATTATGAGTCTTAGAAAAGGGTTGGTTCCGGAAACACTAAAGACGGTTGCTTGTTATATTTCTTAGACTGGAATGAGATCTGTAATCTCCAGACATAATAAAATAATTTTATATTCGGAGTCTTCGGAGCCAAAGATGGGTCATTAAAATGTTATTGTCTCGCATTAAGTAATGTCAGGATCGGAGCGTGAAGTCTCAGCCACTGGCACAATTTCTTGGTAGTAGGACATTCTTACTTATCTAATGATAGTTAATTGGTTTAGTGGAGAAAGCCAGTAGGAAAATTTTACACATTTACGCACCAAACTGTTGGATAGACATTCTTAGACAGGCAAAGATAAAGACGTCAAGAAGTCACTGAAATAAAGTTCTCAGCCTTCATATCCTCCAGAAACATGGAGAATTCGAAAAGTAATGAAGAAAAAAGGGAAAAAAAGGTTGATGTTTATGTGTTTATGAGAACAACTGACTATGAAATGGTTACTTTACGAAACAGAATATCCTTTTACTCTTGTTTTTAAGAAGAGTCTGAACCGTGGTGTGCAGTTTGACGAAACTGTCTTAAGGAAGAGGCACAGCTATTCCATTACAACATTTTGTAACATCTAGCATCTCTTTATAAGTAACGTCGATCACAGCTAAAGCGGAACAAAGGACGTGGAGTCTTTACTGCTATACATTCCAACTGCGCCATTTTTTCAAGAATCTACTGTGTGACTCTACCACACAGCTTCCTCTGATTCGCTGGAGCAATTACACTAAAGAGAATGCATTTATCTTTTAATCTGAACTGCATAATTTCCGGATTCCAAATATTTGTTATAAACTGACGCAGGGAATAATTATATACTCAAGAAGCGTTTTTTCCATAGTAAAACCTGGATACTATAATAAGGAAGAGACTACGATATATACCCTGCAAAAAGGATCAAGTCCAGAATTTTACCTTTCTATTGAGGGTAAATTGTAGTAGCACTTAAATTCAATCTTCTTCATTATTAAAATACAGTACAAAAAATCTATTACTCAAACATTTAAAAATGGTGTAAACGAATTTCTGTAATTAATTATTCAGCGAAATCTTAATGCCTGTTTTTCTCCAAATTTTCTTGTTTTGGCTTTATTCCCTTGTGCACTGAACATCCCATATTTCTGGCCCTCTTTAGCTATATATATATATTTTACTGTCTTGCAATTAATCTACTGCACTCGAACGAAGATTATTGCATACTGTATGAAAACCTATGTCGCGTGTATGATCACAATTGTAGCCAATTTTCTACCAAAGATTGAGCTTTCTTATTTCTAGTAACCATACAATTTTGGCAGTTAATGCCAAAGGCGCGATTGTTTTTTACCCTTGTGTTGATCATTGTACGCTCATAAAAGGAACATAGCATGGTGGGATATTTGACAGCTGGGAAACAAAATTTTCAACGGATGCACTGTTCATAAAGGCTGTCTCCAAAATGGCCTAACTTTCATATTGCCTTGAATCTATAACCATCTTCAGATGTGAGTCATACGTAAAAAAAATGTACACGTTTATATCATGATTAATGTCAATGTCAAACTTTCTAACCGCCTTTATTTCACGAATGCGTTTTGTTGCTATTGTATTCCCGTTAATCTGTCTGCATGGCCCGTTGCAAATGTCAAATCACGGGATAAAGTGTTTCAAACACTCGTTACTAGTCTGCGCATCGTCTTTGTGTGAAGCAGTGTTTCCCTTTGGAGTTGCAACTTCCTTTCAGTAGGTTAGTAGTTGCATGCTTTGTGTCATAAGCACAGTGCATGTAAGCTTCTATCCATTTCAATATAACATCGAGGTAATGGATGGGGTTAATTTTGGTTCCAAAAATAAAATAAGTTGGGAAGATAAGGAAAGAAACAACATATACCAAGAAAGCTGAAGATATGAAGCCATTCCAAGTAATTCTAATGCATAATCAACTACTTTGATTTAGAAGACGCTGCAGAAACACACACACACACACACACACACACACAGAAACACACGCAGGTAGCATATCGGAATACCAAAGTATAGTTACAGATCTCAGATCATGAGCAAAATTTGAAACTTTTAAGGAAAATAAAATTGTATTATTTTTTTGGAAGACCGCGAGCAACCACCACACATGGCACTGTTATTGTAAATGAATTGTTTCAAAAGATTTTTAAAACAGTACACATGGTTTGCTTATCGACACTGCTGGTAAAACTTAGGTGTCAATCAACAATTGTAGAAGACCAAAGTGTGCAAACACAATATTCCTGCAGTTTAACTTAGATATTTAAATTTTCTGTCTTACTTATTGCATTACCCAATAGTATATGTGAGTAACGGCGGTCATCCGAAACTATTCTGTTGCAAGAATATGTGACTTGTCAGCACCAGTAAGAAATAGTCGGAACTAGTCGCAACTGCTCATATCTGTTTGCAACTTGCTGAGTGATGTACGAAAGCCTATGCTAAAGTTTGTACATGTGCTTTTCTTGGGTAGTGGTAGTCGCCTTGCAAATGGGCCACGATTTCCCCCATCAAAAAAAATCGATTGCGTTAACTATCTGGGCCTTGCCTGCTTAGAATTATCGGCATATGATGACGAACGTTTTGTACTGTCAGATAAATTTAATGCCCTATCATGTAGTCTTAGATAACTTCAAAAACGTAGCAACCGCCGTTTCTGACACACATGAATGTGTACCGCTAATGGTCATTATGCCATGTAGTTCACCGAAGTGTCCTAGCTGTGCTGGTGTCACAGGCCTCCACCTACTGTTTTGATTCAGCACCTCCACTGCTGAGCTGGTCGTCTCATTTTTCCAGACGCTACTCACTGTGTGTTGCTGTGCCAAACATTCAAACATGCCCACATCGTCCGAGGCCAGCATGCCCCTTAGGAGGTATTGGCCATCTCTCAGGACGTTCACAACTGCTTTAGTTTGTTATGGAATAAAGCGATTGCTTAACAATAGTGTGTTTATGACTGTATAATATACAACCACCTGACATTTATCACCACACCACTGATAGAAGCTCAGTGTGGTGAAATAAAGGTCATCCCAACCACTTGCAGCACAGCTGTACCAACCACCAGAGTGGTCACCCACATCTGATCTTTACAGGAAACGCAATTTGTAAACGTTTTATGGAGCGTAGGCGTCATAATTCCAGTTGTTTTGTGCATATCCTCCAAAAGGTCTCCTTCACAGGCAAAGTAAAATTACGGTATTATGTTATTGTTAACACTGATTATATTTTGTAGAGCAGAGCATAATGCTTTATCTCTATCCTCGGTAAAATGGTGCTTTCGAACGCGGAAAATTACATAAAAATTTGTAAAGGTCTGGATGATGCAAGTTTGTTTTACAATCCACCAATAACGTAATGTCAAATTGAAATATGAATAGACTTTACGTATTTCAGGCATGTAGATACCATCTAACAGTTGAAAAGATACCTGCATAGGACGTTACATTTATCTTCATGTGTTTTATTACTTTTGGGTTGTTGCATAAGTTCGTAGCTTTTTACTCTTGCATGTTGGTATTCCGGTTTCTATGAGTTTATTTATCGACTGACATTTTTTATTCGTAGTTCATGGTTGGTATTTGATTTTACACATTGTCATTATGTCATTTGGAGAATGGAATGTCAAGTGAAGATATCGGAACATTTCTGGAATGTTCTTCTGTTTGAGTTCAACAGAGGGGCGACAGCAGCGGAGGCATCCAGAAACGTTTGCGGCGTGTATGAGGATAGTGCCACTGGACAACTCAATCGGTTCCCTAGTATGGCACCTACAGCGTCTGTGAAGACCACACGAAACTACAAGCGTGTGGACATGAAAGATGATTCTTTGATTGCTCTGGAGATGGCTCTATGAACAATAACATATCAAATATTTGTGAACCATGGTACTACTCAGTTCCTTAGAAAATCAAAAATTACGATCGCACCACAGTTATTTAAAGGAAATAGGAAGCCCGGGATCACTTTGATGGAAAAGCTTGTGACTGTTTTACAATTTTAATTTGACTCAAAACAGACTTTATTATAAACTTCAATTCTGACATTTACCCTCTTACTGATGCAATATACAAATCTTCACTTTAATTGAATTACCTAAACACGAATAAGAATCATATTTTACGTCCGCAACCAAAATCATAGGTAGTAGGCACGGTGAATAATCAATCATAAACATCGCTCTTGTTTAACCATATCTCAAAAGACTAGTAACACTATAAACTTCCAACCCAAAGTTACACTGCCACATAATACCACAACTTCATTAAAAAACAAAGATTTTAAAGCTTAATACAACCGGACAGCCTACATAACGATCCACAGTGAAACATGCTTATACTAAAAATGCAAAGTGGGCCAACCAAGTCCCAAAACTGGCACATGAGAAAAATAAGAAGTTGCATATTCATTAAAGATACACAAATGATTAAGATAAGTGTTAAATAAAAACGGATAGAAATCACTCAACCAGTAAAATGACATACAGAAACGCCAACATTAACAAAGTGGCCTCACTTAAATAATGGGCATAATGACTCAGAACGATTCCCGAATTGCAATTAACTTTAGAGAACAGCGTTAAGGCACACAGCAGTATTTGGAAGTAATAACGCTACGGCCGGCAGGCAATACGGGCATTAACTCCCACGGCTTGTGCGCAGGCTCACTAACAGGCGGTATATATTTATATATAGTCCGATAGGCCTCACAATGGGCGGTCCTGACAAGCATCCATAGCCGCACCCACACCAGGAAACGAGCAGACTTAACAAATGGCCTGCAGCACAAATAGATTGCTATGAAAACAATGTCATATCGCAGCAACACTGGAATATATAATAAGCGTGCACCCAAATCCTTATGGAGCAATACTCTAACATTACTCGCCTCCCAGTAAATTAGCAGGATACTTAGACATCATTTCCAGTTGCCTTAAGGCACTTTCAGCATTAAATAAACATACCAAATCCTGCCGTGACAAATTATGAAACCATTAACTCTACGGCTGCCGGGAGCGTACACAACCGCAACCAGTCCCAAAACTGTCAATATGTCCTAAAGCAAGTTAAAATTTGCAAGGTAACCACTTAAATCACACACACTCCACAGATGATGGGAATCGAAAAGAGGAACATCACCCTCCTTAAAATAGCCACTGTGGAACCAAGTTCAGAACCAACTCCGGCAGCTACCCATACCACAAAAAGTTTCAACAATGTTCTTGGTTAAACACAGAATAAAAGTCATACGTAACTTGGAGGCTGCAAATTACGAACTGGGAAGCTGTTCAGCGTGAGACGACGAACCCACCGCAATTTTGCACGTCAAGGCGCCCAATTATCGGCACCGTACATCCTTCGAGACAAAAGACAAGTGCAGCGAGCACGGCGAGGCCCATGCACTACGGTTATGGTCGCAGGTTTGTTTCCAACACAAGTTGGCTCATTGAGCGCCGACTGGAGACCCTCTCTTCACACGTTCACCCGGAAAACCGCAGTCAGAGATAGCAAGACAGCCGAATATCGATATCAGCGGTGCAAGTAGAACACTAGCGCCAGCCGCCACGGCTCAATTAGTCCTCTTTGTTATATGAATTTTTTAAAGAGTCTTGATAAAATCCTTTGCTATAAAATTGCTTAATAATTTACAACTGTCACTGAATTTTGAAATATTACCTGATGCCTACAATTACAACTCTTGTCTTGTTGATTGCTGAGCTTACGAACTGGGGCAGAGCGATTCCATGCTTGGCTCTATATTGACCTCCATGTGAGGGCGCTGCTGTACTGATAGATAGGGTTTGTCTTCTTAGGCTTCTTCCATTCGTCATGGCAAACTGCAGCGAGACATTCATACGGTCTGCGGTACTGTACGTGTTGCCAAATGTGGTGTAGCACCGCGATCTTTAGACGATACCAGGACATTCCTAATAAATTATATATTTTTTAATTGTTCTCAATTTTTGCAATGATAAACTGAGCAACATAATTCTGTAGTATCAGAATAACTTCCTAAACTTTTGGGTACAAAGAAATCATGTAAACATAATAGATGCGTTGTTTCCTCATCATCCTGCCAAATGTGAGATATGGGATTTAGATTGCTTGACGTTTCTGATGTTGGTACATATTTCCACAGAAAGAAGTGTAGCCGCTCCAGAAAGGGCAAATGTGAGGGTGCACAGTGCTGCTTCTCTTTAATCAGGGATCACGAGACGGGAAGCCGTGATTTTATTGATGCAGCAGCGCGCCAACCCTGTGCGACTGGACGGACCTGTAGCTGAAGGTTTCAGCGTGATTTCCCGCGAGACAGCTTCGTGCCGCGTGCGACCAGGAAAAGCGCCGTGCGTGCCCGCTCATGATTCAGCCAAGTACAGACAGAGCCCGCCCCGAGGGGTCTCCACCAGCCGGCGTGCCTGCCTGTAGGAGGTTCCCTCCTCCAGCCACACCTGCTGCTAACACCTGCCGTAACAATACGGGTGTCATAAGTTCCGTGCAGAAGCTGCACTTCGATATTTAGCAATTTCCGTCGCACTTCAATTAACCGCACTAATACATTCAAACGCAGATGCTCGTCTTGGTTTCCGTACCGGCGGAGACCGCGAATCTTTTACCAATGTGGTCAGTTCTCGACTGTTAGGATCCTGCATTTACACCTGCTTTTTGGCATTTCTATTGAGACACGAGCTGCAACAACCGTTGACATGCACCTCAAGCTGTAGTCGTCTTGAGTCTGATCATTGGTTTGATGCAGCTCTCCACGTTACTGTATTCTGCACAAGCATGTTCAATTCTACATAACTACTGCAGCCTTTATCCATGTCAACTTGCTCACTGTACTGAAGCTTAGTTACCTCTACAATCTTTACCCTCCACACTTCACTCCATTAATAAATTGACTATTCCTTAATGCCTCATGATGTCTTCTGTCAACCAATCCGTTCTTTTACTGAAATTTTCTCGAAATTTCTTTTTATTCCAATTCGATTCAACACCACCTCATCAGTTAATCTTCAGCACCACGTATCCAAAGCTACTCTTCTTGTGTGAACTGTTTAGCGCTCACGCTTCAATTCTGGATAAGGCTATCCTGGCAATACCTTCAATAAAGGCTTCTGAGAACTTAGAATTATATTAGTTGTCATTAACCTCTCACTTTCAGAAATGCTTTTCTTGCGATTCAGCATTTTACACCGTCTCTACTACGGCAATCGTCAGCTATTTTGCTGCCAAAATAGCAAAATTTAGCGCTTACAACCGTCTCATTTCCAATTCTCATTGTGACAGAATCACTTGATTTAATACGACCATACTTCTTTACTCTTTTTTACGTTTTTTATGTACGTCGTTTAACTTCTTTGCACTGCACTAACAATTCCATTCAATTGGTCTATCAAGTTGTTTGCAGTCTCTAACAGAGTTACTCTATCATCAGTCAACTTCAAAATTTTTATTTGTGCGTCAGGTAGTAGCAGTGGAAATTATCTTAAATACATGCGTTTTATAAACTGCTATCCAAACTCATGTATGCTGCAGTAATTCGCAAGAAAATATAATATTTTTGGGAAAGCATCCTAATAAAATGAAAACTACACTTTTTTAAGAAGCAAAGCCCGTAAGCAAGAAATAAATGCTACAGCAGCTAAAAAGAAACGACAGAGGTTACGCGCCCTTACTTTTATCTAATCCTTTGTGGATTTCTTGCTAGTTGGTGAGAATTACGTAGTGCACTCTAGTGAGACATTTAAAAATATATCGTGCCTTACAGCAGTGCTCAGAACTGCAAAAGAGAGAAAGCAAGTGTACGTTCAGTGCTATCAATTATCAAGGTGTAATAGACTGATACACAGACAGGGAATCGAGAGTAAACGTTCAACCACTCTGTTGTTTTAAGCAGCAGAATATCAAAATCATGAGTAGTTTTGTTGCGCTCTGCTCAGGGTGGGATACTTGTCTATAAGCACAGCTCTCTGTGGGAAGCACGATCTAAAACCTCTACTATATGGCACTAATCGGCGTTTCTATCTACTACCTTAACACGAGTTACCACGTATTTCAAAAGCATATTTTTTTAATATTTGAGGGAAACAAGCGAAAAGGTTATGTTAATTTAAATACGGTACTGAATGATTGTAAAATATGTATTTGTGTACATTTGTGGGCAGCCCCGTCTCAAAGCCTTTAACGAACAGCCATATCTATTCAAAAATGTACTTGGATAGATTGAAAATTGTTACGTATTTTGCGTTCGACCAACGATGTAATGCATAAAGGGAGTAAGCGTCACAGTGGTTAACCAACAGGGCGAATTAAATACTATACGTTTGACAACACATTAAGGAGTGTATTTCACAGCGTGTACATTGTACACAAAAGAGACTCGCACGAGTTAGAACTAATAGCTCAGAAACAGATAAATAAACATTAGCAAAGTACAAATTTATCGGTACCACAAGTATTCTAAAAAAAACTATTACAGTAGATGACCACTAAGGAACACCCAGGAAAAATGTTTGCGTAAATCAGTAAATAATAGGGCAGTGAAATAAACTATAGGAACGTAGCTCAAGTAGAACGTACAACACACATTTATGAATATACTATGAAACTTAAAATAATCGTTATGGCAGGAAAAAATGTAGTTATAACAGGATAAAGAGTAGAAATCGTGTATCGTAGGCAAAGCTTTATAAATACGGAAAACTTATTAAGTAAAATATGCCGTAAATCGCAAAATAAACTTTATTTATGTAAATCAATTGAAGCGTACTCAGTAATGAATATATACATGCATTATGAGTAAAACAAAAATGGTATACTATACGATACACATTTTCGGCTAAGCGGATCATCGGATCGATTCCATATTTCATAATATAAAACACTAACACTCTTCCACATAAACATAGATCTTGCCAAAATGGCGTGGTTTATGAGACTCAACGGTACAGACCTGCAGTCACAACAGTGTAGCAACTGTGACGAGACCAGACAAACATGTGGACCCTGAAGGGGCAGCAACCTTGTCAGTAGTTGCAAGGACAGCAGTCAGGATGATTGACTTATCTGGCCTTGTAACATCAATCAACATGGCCTTGTTGTGCTGGTGAGGAGATCGGTAAGGGAAACTGAGGCCGCTGTTTATCCCGAGAGCATGCAGCTCTACTTTATGGTTGAATAGTGATGGCGCCTCTTGGGTAAACTATTGCTGAGATAAAATTGTCCGTCATTCGTATATCACGACGATATCGTCATCAGTAGAAAGAAAACTTATTTTTTACGGCTCGGAACATGGAATGATAGAACCCGCAATTGGTTATGTAAATTAGCAAAGTTAAAACAGAAGTGGGTAGGTTGAAGTTATATGTAATGAGAATTAGAGATGTTCAGCGGAAGGATAAACAGGAATTCTTGTCTTGTGGGTTAAGTATAACACAAACGGACTGAAATGAGAATGATGCTGAAGTAGGTTTAATAATGAATTAGAAAACAGAAATGAGGATAAAGCACTATAAACAGCACAGTGAACAAAATATTGTTGTCGAGATAGACACGAAGCCCATACCAACACGCACACCAGTGGTACAAGTTTATATGACAACTGTTCCACAGATTAAAGAAATGTACAACGAGAGTTTAGGAAGACGAAAACTCATTGAATTTAGACAGGAGGAAAAGGAAGAAAAGGAAAAATAGGAGAATACGGATTGCCGAAAGCGGGGAAAAATGATATTGCCCGATTTGGCACAGACCACAATTTAATAATAGCTTATAAATATGGTAGAAATCAAAGGTACTGGAAGGTTTCAGACTGATTATATGATGGCAAGACAGATATTCCTGGACCAGATTCTAAACTGTAAGTTATTTCCAGGCAAACATACGGATTCTGACTCTAGTTTGTTGGTTACCAAATGAATCAACAAATATATTACTTCCTGCCAGGTGTATCTTTCGAAATGGCCGTGAAAGTATGAAGTTAGAGTGTTTGGAGCTCACACAGAGGCTTATCACAATCTTTCTCCCCACGAATCATTTGCGACTCGAACAAGATGCCTCTGAGCACTATGGGTCTTAACATCTATGGTCATCAGTCCCCTAGAACTTAGAACTACTTAAACCTAACTAACCTAAGGACAGCACACAACACCCACTCATCACGAGGCAGAGAAAATCCCTGACCCCGCCGGGAATCGAACCCGGGAACCCAGGCGTGGGAAGCGAGAACTCTACCGCACGACCACGAGCTGCGGACGACTCGAACAAGAAAAGGGACATATGGCAGAGGTACACGAAGTATCCGCCACCGCACACCACACAAGAAAGCGTGTTAGTGTTTCATTATCAGCCAGTTCTGACCCATGTTTAAAAGTTCAGGTCTCTAGGTCGTCGGGAAATTACTTTAAAGACAATTGCACAATTTGTACCGAACAGACAGACATAAAAGAAAGCGATATCCGTTTCCTCCCCCCTCCCCCACCCCCCAACACCCTTTAACTCTCCCCCCCCCCCCTCTCTCTCTCTCTCTCTCTTTCTCTCTGTAGTCTGGAGTGTTCTTCCGCTCGCATAACGCAGGGAATGTATTTCCATACTACCAATGAGCAAGAGTAGCAAAATCAATCCTGTAATATCCGAATACATCATTAGTAACTCCCTGCTTGATACTGTCACATCGACTAATACCTAGGCATTATACTGCAAAGGGATATGAAATGGTACGAGCACGTAACGACAGTAACAGAGAACGCGAATGGTTGAGTAATAGGAAACTGTAGCTGATCCATAACATACAGAACATTATTGCAGTCTATTCATTAGTACTGCTTAAGTGTTTCGCATCTTCATCAGGTCGGGTTTTGCGTATGATGAAAGAATCTAAAAGTATAATTGAAAATAATGGACAGAATGATACGTCTGAAGGACTCAGTATGCTAAAAGATCTCGAATACCATGAATGTGATGAAGAAGACGTTCAAAACTGGGTTGGTGTCGACGATGCAAATCCAGGGCACCAAATCGTGCAGGAAAGCGAAATTGAAATACTCATGACTGATAAAGCTGACGCCTGCAGCATCTCATCAACTAGCTGTCTGGAATCGAAGATGAAATCATACCGGCTGCTTCTGAAGCGATTGCGTCTTTAAATAGTGCCTTGCTATTGTTTGAAGCTCAAGATGAACACGACCAGTAACAGATATGAGAGCTTAAACAAGTTCGTGACTTAAGTGCTCTTAAGTAGATAGGTTTGCTTAGACAGACCAAAATTAACGACTTTTACAGTATTAATTCTGTACGTAAGTAACTCTCCTCTCTCTGAGTCCGAACAGTCCTCGAAAGGCTCAAGTTAACGATTGACCGCCGTCTCATCCTGATCTCATAGGCGTCACTGAGTGCAGATATGGAAATGAATGTGACTGACACACAGCTCTCCCGCCCGCTGTATGATTTTGGTGACCGGAGCCGCTACGTCTCAGGTAAGTAGCTTCTCAGTTTGCCTTACAAGGGCTGCGTGCAACCCGCTTGCTAACAGCGCTCGGCAGATACGAATGGTCATTCATCCGACAGTGCTTAACTTCAGTGATCTGACGGCAAGCCGTGTTACCAGCGCGGCAAGTCCGTTGCTTTATACATAAGTAAAGTACTTACAAAATGCTTGCGCATTAGATACTTTTTGTTGTTAGGTTCTGCTGCACTCATTCCTACTGTATTTGGATTTGTAATAATAAACGAGATTAATCTTATTATAAATATATGTAGTTTTTCTTTGTATATTGGCAAACAAAAGTATAGATTTCGATTAACCGATTGGTTTTGCGAGCACCCATGTCACTCTTTTCGTTTGAATAACCGACGACTTACTTTATGTTTAAAATTTAAAGACTCCAGCTTATCGGGATATTAGTTTAAAATCAACTGCAAAATATGTACCGAACAGAGACACTGACAAGAAAGTGTCCTAACAGAAACGTGTTAAAAATTGGAAGTTTCGAAGTTTCGACGACAACCACCATACATTTCGACAGGAACTATGTTCTCACTGTGCCAGAGTTAGTGTAGAAGTTTGGCGTGCTAGTGGCAGGTGGATAGCTCGGAGAATTTCCCGGCGATCTCTGAAACCGCTAAGCCCGCTCTGAAGAACTACTAAGAGTTCGGTCACAGTTACTGTTAAGTCTAATCCGACACAATCCGCTTTCAAAGGTCTCTTTGATGGCAGAGTTCCAGTAGACTCTAGCGTATAACCAGATTTATATTCTACAAAACATAATTTTATATCTAATCGTGATATTAACTGTCCAATGCACTGACTTTCCTAAATAACGAATTTGAATATTTGACAAGTGTTGTGCATAACGTGTGAAACCTGTACGATTTGATACTTCATTTCTAACAAGTAATGTTATAAAACCCAGGGAATCTGATACCAAGAATGTTTTTAAGTGGGTGCGGCATGTTTTTAATTTTCTTGTGGCATTTGGAAAGTTAATATTACACTTTGGTTCCTCTTTAGATGTCACGTCCTATGCCGACATAATGGCAGTCATCCGTTCTTAGTGAAGTTAATGAAGATAAGCATCGAAAATTCTAAGTTGTATTCTAGACTGACGTGGCAGAAATACGGGCAATACTTTATACAAGGATGTCGTCACGATAAACTTCTTTCTTACAGTACATTTCAGTTTTCTGCATATAAATCAGCACTTTCGGTTCTCTCACTAGCTTTGTTCCCCATACTCACGCAGAGCAGCTGGCGTGCAGCAATTGTTATCCGTATGTTTCAAAATATACACAATTGCGGTGCCTTAAATACACACAATAATTATGACTGACCCTCCAAGCCGGGCTGTTGTAAGAGTTACCTGATCACTTTCATTTGTAGACATAACATTACCCCATGTTACACGTTTGTAGACGTTCTATTGTTTCTTGTAATCTAAATCTGTGACAGTAAAACAATAACAGTTACTTAGTCTTATGCTGGTTGCTATGAACTTGGCTGCAAAATTTTTGCTTCAGTCATTTTTCTTACCAGACGTAGTTTGTGATGCATTTTCTCAAGAGCTTGTACGCATCTCCGTATTTTGTCATCACAAGGAAGTTCAATTTCTGTCTCGTGTCTGCTGAAAATTTGTTATTTACACATGCCAAAGCAAGCTAGGTTCCCTCACTTTATATGGCAAAGGAAGGCAAGCAGATAAGGTTTCAATGCCACGTTGACTATCAAGTTATTTGAGAAGGGGCAAAATCGCAGAATGGGGAATAATGGTGTAAACCCTTGGCCGTATCCGTTTCAAAGGAACCATCCCGACATTTCCCTTAAGCAGTCTATAGAAACCATGGAAAACCCAAATCAAGATGACCAGACGCTGATTTTAACGGAAACATGCGAAGGATAAGGCAATACTTCGCCAGTTATGAGAAGGCGCAGAGCAAAGAAAATAAGCACCCTTGCATCATGTGCGAGTGCACAGGGTAACTGATAAACCACATACGGTGACCTACTGAAGGCAATATGCCACCGAAACTATTTTTCGCAACAAAATCTAATGTACTAGGAGATGTGTACTTTTGTTTTCATACCAGTTCGTACCGCGCAGTATTAATAAACAGGTTTACTCCGCAACCACCTAAGGTTGTTAAGTCAGTGCAAGAAAAAATTTAATGATATGCAGTCTAAGGATAGGGATTCGCAATCAAAAGAATTGCAAGCGGAATAAAATTGTCAGATTCGACCGTAATTTACCGTGTTAAATAAAAACGAAAGAAGCAAGGAAATGGAAACGTGAGAATATAACAATACCTCGACGTTATGTCATTGTGGTAACAGTGCGTGGCATATAAACTTTGGCAAAAGAAATGACCTAACACACCTATTATTCAAGATTGCTTGGTAAAATAAGAATCTTTCGTTCCGGTTAATGTAGATACAGGTTAACAGAAGCGTTTTCATTCCATATGTGAGTGGATTAAACCGCTTGAAAACTGCAACTAAAGAAGTATAATTACTTTTGCGAGAGAGATATGAATCAATTCCTATTACATGCCAAAAATATCTCACGTCTTTGAATTAAAACATAATACTGCAGCCTGATTCGTAGGACACGTCTACCGTATTTCCAGTCCTCTATGAGAACGACAGCAAGCTCTTTTAAAAAATCAATCGTAGCTTTAGGCTGCGAAGTTTGGCAAGTAAAATGTCGATGCTGATTGTGTCGAGGGTTTTACTGAAGTCTAAGAATTACATGATAATCGCCTGTTGTGCATCCATGGAAATTTTTAGGTTATCTGATACTTTTATTAAGGCAAATGTTGTGCACCAACATTTACGGAAACGTGATTGGCATTCGACCAGTACGTTGTTTGTAGTTAGGTTGTTCGTTGGCTGTTCTTGGACAGTGTATTCTAGGACCCTGGTGACTGTCATATGATATAAGTTAATGGCCGGACCGCCCCAAAACTGTAAGTTACAATTTAAAGAGTGTTTGTAAATTTGTTCTTAATTTAGAACTTCTGACGTAATATTACAGATGTCAATACATCGTCCTCGTTAGTAATACGAAACGGAAATCACGTTTGATGTATAGTAAGACATAGCATGCTCGTCACAACCGTTTGTTGTTCTACCATATGTGTACAAATACGCTTGCATACATCTAGATGATGTGTAAGTATGTGTATGTGTCTAATTTTCAGATACATATTCCAAGACAATCAAAAAACACATTTTAAGTAACAATCGTAAAAGCAAACAGCTCAAAAACATGAAATGTAATAAGTGTTTTCTGTTAAACCTGGTGACAGGGACCAGCTTTCTTTCTGCACTGTCCAAGCTCTTAGAATATATAGCCTAAGAACAATTAACAAACCACCAAACTGCAAACAATGTACTAGACGAATACCAATCAGGTTTCCGCAAACATTGCTGCACAACATCTGCCTTGATAAAGATAACCTGAAGTTTGCCATGGATGCACAACAAGTGACTAACATGCGCTTTTTAGATTTCAGCAAAGCCTCTGACACAGTCAGCTTCGACATTTTGCTTTCGAAAATTATCGGCCTAAAGTGCGATGCAATGTTTTCGTCACATCTGACGTCCCACCAGCAATGTATCTTGTCCAGTAGTACCAGGTTCCCCCAAGGTTCGTTAATAGGCCCTACATTGTTCCTATCGCACGTAATTTATATGTCATTAGTTTTGTCCTAGTCGAAATACCATATGTACGCTGAGGAGCTCCATTTGTATCCAAGTGTAAAACCAATAAACTTGAAGACATCTCTCGAGAATGTCAATAACGACCATTTTGCAGTATCAAAATGAACGCCAAGATGCGTGTTAACCCTTAACTCACGATATGTGGTCTCCCAGGAGGCGCCAGAAATTTCCAAGTCTCTCTCGTAGGTCTATTATGATGGAACGTTTTTACACTCCACGTACCCTCTTTTAATCACCAACCCTAGAAATTATTATTGTCAGTAGCGTTATGTCCTTATCTAATTGTTGTTGACACATGTTGTTGACATGTGATTGGGTCTCCTAGACCGCGGCTCGTGAACTGCGCACCTGCTTTCGTCAGTTCAGTAAAAAATGAGTTAGCAAGAATGAGATCGGTGAAATTTTTAGTCTGTGGATGCAGAATGATGTCAATGATATAGAACAAGAATTAGACGAAGAAGACAACGATCTTCCAATAGCCACAGATCACGATTCTGCTAGCGAACAAGAGGACCATTCACAGGAAGAAGTTCAGGACAGTGGCGGTGAGGACCTTTCTGTTTCTCTAACTGAATACTTGGTGTTAGTTAAAATTAAATTTGTTCTGAGTGGTAGTAAAGAAAGACGTGCATCTCAGTACTGGATATTAATTTTGCCGCCTATCTTTTTCTGGCTATCGAGTTCAGTTTTTATATGCAAGTTTCAAACCCGGAAATTAGTTTCATTTGCTTTCTACAGAGATTTTTCAGAACGAAAACTTCAGTGTTCTAACAGTTCGTATTGTGTACTATGAAAAAGCTTCATAAAAGTGTGTTATTCTTGCTTGATACAAAAAGAAATTACTCTCGGCTTTATTAAGTGCAATAAAATCCAAAACGAGTTTTTAAACAACACTTAAGTAGTTGTTACCATAAATGTTATATAACATAAATTAAATTTTTAAATTATTTACAGCTAAAATTTTGGTTTAAAGATATTGGTCCCAGAGACCACATCTCATAGTATACGTTACAGAACAGTCACCTCGAGAGTTAATGGTTAAAGCTCAACCCACTTAATACCCAAGCGGTACTGGTTGGCCATTATAGGCTCATTAGCCGTCAATATCGGGTATCCCTATAATATTAACAACTCCCTCAGCAAAGAGTCCAGGAGTAATAATAGACGAAAACGTATGTTGGACTGATCTTATAACTGCAATATCAAGAAGGCGTCAGCATCTGTCCATGTCCTGCAAAAATATAAAAAGCTCTTCTCCCATCTTTAACTGTAAAAGAAAGTTGTACACACACTTATACTTCCAGTTATTGATTACAGCGATATTATCCTGCAATGTCCTTCTGAGCAAATCTCGCAGCGCCAGGACCTGGTTATGAATGCCTGTTTTCCTTATATCTGTGATGTTCGACTCGTTGATCATATTATAGCACCATATGCACATCTATACTGGCTGTGTGCAGACAAGCGCAGGGATTTCCATACCTTTGGTCTTCTGTAATGTCTTATCGACATACACTGTCTGTAATATCCCTCCTCGACCTTAACGCTTGTGTCGGAAAAACATGGTAGAAACACCCATTGGCTTCAGAGCACAATTCTTTGTGCCACAGTCCATGGTTCAGCCACTTTCTCGAAATCTTTGTCAGTAGCAGGAACTCGACTACATCTCCAGCTTAGAAGACAGTTAATGACATGTGTGCTAAGGCAACAATAATGATTAATGTTTTCCTTTACCCTTGTAAGTCCTTCATTACACCCATATATTCATCTTTTCCCTGTATTGTTAGCTGGTGCAACCTCTGCATATTTCCTGTCGTGAGAACTTGCTATAGCAGAAACCTTCTGTTTCGTTCATCTACAAATTCTTTTAGTATCTACCATTATCGCTATTATTGTATTATTATTGTTATTATTATTATTATTATTATTATTATTGTTATCACTATCAATGGCGGCAGCAGCAGCAGCAGCCTTAATTTTATTAGTTCATAGTCAGTATTCTTTACTAACATTGTCACCATAGACACTGTAATACTACTTTTCTAATTAAAATTGTTATTTAGTAGGTAACTGATCTGATTATGATCAGGTAGAATAAATAAATAAAATAATAAATCAAGGCGTTAGGCAAGGATGTAGCTTGTGATCGACGCTCTTTAATGTATATAACCTACAGCTTTCCCACGTTTGATGCTCCACTTCTCGCCTAGTCACCAGATGCTAAGCAACGTTGTGCGCTGTTAATACCAGGGTGTAGAACCGCCTGAAAACAACCCGATACTGCTGGCTCAGTAAGACGCAAGTCGCCGAAGTGGCTTTCATTCGACATCACTATTATCGCACATCTGTGTTGGTGATATCATGAGAAAGTCGATTAATGAAGTATTTGACGATACACAACTGGAAAGAAGCTATCATGTGAACGGTATGCTATATGTAACAATATAGAATAAGTAAACCAAGTTGTTACTGTGTATGACTTCTGACACATGAATGTGAAGAGGCGGGCTAGAGAGTGGTACGGCAACTGGCGTCGTAGGAAGCTAGACAGGAGCAGAAACATAACAAACACAGGATTTACATAATTTCGCTTTCTCCTAGCGAACGAAGTCTCATTACAAAGAAGCATCAAAAACTACAGCCCAGTACATACGAGGGCAGTTCAATAAGTAATGCAACACATTTTTTTTCTCGGCCAATTTTGCTTGAAAAAACCGGAAATTTCTTGTGGAATATTTTCAAACATTCCCGCTTCGTCTCGTATAGTTTCATTGACTTCCGACAGGTGGCAGCGCTGTACGGAGCTGTTAAAATGGCGTCTGTAACGGATGTGCGTTGCAAACAACGGGCAGTGATCGAGTTTCTTTTGGCGCAAAACCAGGGCATCTCAGATATTCATAGGCGCTTGCAGAATGTCTACGGTCATCTGGCAGTGGACAAAAGCACGGTGAGTCGTTGGGCAAAGCGTGTGTCATCATCGCCGCAAGGTCAAGCAAGACTGTCTGATCTCCCGCGTGCGGGCCGGCCGTGCACAGCTGTGACCCCTGCAATGGCGGAGCGTGCGAACACACTCGTTCGAGATGTTCGACGAATCACCATCAAACAACTCAGTGCTCAACTTGACATCTCTGTTGGTAGTGCTGTCACAATTGTTCACCAGTTGGGATATTCAAAGGTTTGTTCCCGCTGGGTCCCTCGTTGTCTAACCGAACACCATAAAGAGCAAAGGAGAACCATCTGTGCGGAATTGCTTGCTCGTCATGTGGCTGAGGGTGACAATTTCTTGTCAAAGATTGTTACAGGCGATGAAACATGGGTTCATCACTTCGAACCTGAAACAAAACGGCAATCAATGGAGTGGCGCCACACCCACTCCCCTACCAAGAAAAAGTTTAAAGCCATACCCTCAGCCGGTAAAGTCATGGTTACAGTCTTCTGGGACGCTGAAGGGGTTATTCTGTTCGATGTCCTTCCCCATGGTCAAACGATCAACTTTGAAGTGTATTGTGCTACTCTTCAGAAATTGAAGAAACGACTTCAGCGTGTTCGTAGGCACAAAAATCTGAACGAACTTCTCCTTCTTCATGACAACGCAAGACCTCACACAAGTCTTCGCACCCGAGAGGAGCTCACAAAACTTCAGTGGACTGTTCTTCCTCATGCACCCTACAGCCCCGAACTCGCACCGTCGGATTTCCATATGTTTGGCCCAATGAAGGACGCAATCCGTGGGAGGCACTACGCGGATGATGAAGAAGTTATTGATGCAGTACGACGTTGGCTCCGACATCGACCAGTGGAATGGTACCGTGCAGGCATACAGGCCCTTATTTCAAGGTGGCGTAAGGCCGTAGCATTGAATGGAGATTACGTTGAAAAATAGTGTTGTGTAGCTAAAAGATTGGGGAATAACCTGGTGTATTTCAATGCTGAATAAAACAACCCCTGTTTCATAAAAAAAATGTGTTGCATTACTTATTGAACTGCCCTCGTACAATAGCAAACAGGATCAGACTTGCTATTCTAACCATGAACAGAGGTGTCGTAGTATAGTGACTCGAAATGCGATTGGCCTGAGTGGCTCCCGCCGGCCATGCTACGTTGTGGTAGAAGAGGGCGCTCGTAATACAGAGAGATTGGATGTGTGGCTCCGCAGACGCGCACCACTGGGTCCGTCAGATCCCATACGACTGCTACCTATGTCAGACGGAATATTGCCACTTCCTCACAAATCCTTATACACCATGGAGTGCTGTCGATACAGAACACCACCCTATTAATGTTCGGTGTATAGATTATGTGGGCTAGGAAGGCAGTGCTACAATCCATCAGTAAAACTACAGTTATGATTCACTATGGAATATACCCAGTGCGATAAAAAATTATGAAGGCAAGTCACCAGAATATGTCACTAATTGTAGGTATCTTACTTGTGATACGAGCTTGATGACGATAATGATGCGCAGAGTGAAGTCAATTTACAACACTTGTGTGGAACTATAAATAAAACGTTAAAGGATAAAACGGGGAAAGGTACAAAAGTAAAGTTTTGCAAAATAATAGCTGTACCAGTCTTGATCAGTGCTGGTGAATCTCGGACAGAAATAAGGTGTGGTGTCACCTCCAGACACCACACTTGCTAGGTGGTAGCCTGTAAATCGGCCGCGGTCCGTTAGTATACGTCGGACCCGCGTGTCGCCACTGTCAGTGATTGCAGACCGAGCGCCGCCACACGGCAGGTCTAGAGAGACTTACTAGCACTCGCCCCAGTTGTACAGCCGACTTTGCTAGCCATGGTTCACTGGCAAATTACGCTCTCATTTGCCGAGACGATAGTTAGCATAGCCTTCAGCTACGTCATTTGCTACGACCTAGCAAGGCGCCATTATCATTTGCTATTTATCTTGTGAGGCATATACCTTCAGACCGATGTTCACCAATTACGGATTAAAGTTAAGTTTTCCAGAAGTTACGTATTATTATTGCTACTATAAGACCTTGACGTGTTCCAGACCTCAATCCAGCCTGCGTGAGCTAAACGCGTGCCCTTCGGCCTCCCGTCCTCGTGGATTGGCTGTCTTGCCAGTCCACAAAATAAGGAAAGACAAAACTAGCATACATTCGAGTGAAATGATATTCTTAACATATGTCTAAGGTTGCTCAAGAAAGGATTTCATAAGGAATGAGAATATTTAGAATATATATAGAAGATTTAGCAATATTTATGTTAAACTACAAGGCAAGAGAGTTGTTGATGTTGTGGTCTTCGGTCCTGAGACTGGTTTGATGCAGCTCTCCATGCTACTCTATCCTGTGCAAGTTTCTTCATCTTGCAGTACCTACTGCAACCTACATCCTTCTGAATCTGCTTAGTGTATTCATCTCTTGGTCTCCCTCTACGATTTTTACCTTCCACGCTGCTCTCCATTGCTAAATTTGTGATCCCTTGATGCTTCAAAACATGTCCTACCAACCGATCCCTTCTTCTAGTCAAGTTGTGCCACAAGCTTCTCTTCTCCCCAATCCTATTCTATACCTCCTCATTAGTTACGTGATCTACCCACCTTATCTTCAGCATTCTTCTGTAGCACCACATTTCGAAAGATTCTATTCTCTTCTTGTCCACACTAGTTATCGTCCACGTCTCACTTCCATACATGGCTACACTCCATACAAATACTTTCAGAAACGACTTCCTGACACTTAAATCTATACTCGATGTTAACAAATTTCTCTTCTTCAGAAACGATTTCCTTGCCATTGCCAGTCTACATTTTATATCCTCTCTACTTCGACCATCATCAGTTATTTTACTCCCTAAATAGCAAAACTCCTTTACTACTTTAAGTGTCTCATTTCCTAATCTAATTCCCTCAGTATCACCCGATTTCATTTGACTACATTCCATTATCCTCGTTTTGCTTTTGTTGATGTTCATCTTATATCCTCCTTTCAAGACACTGTCCATTCCGTTCTACTGCTCTTCCAAGTCTTTTGCTGTCTCTGACAGAATTACGATGTCATCGGCGAACGTCAAAGTTTTTACTTCTTCTCCATCAATTTTAATGCCTACTCCGAATTTTTCTTTTGTTTCCTTTACTGCTTGCTCAATATACAGATTGAATAACATCGGGGACAGGCTACAACCCGGTCTCACTCCTTTCCCGACCACTGCTTCCATTTCATGCCCCTCGACTCTTACAACTGCCATCTGGTTTCTGTACAAATTGTAAATAGCCTTTCGCTCCCTGTATTTTACCCCTGCCACCTTCAGAATTTGAAAGAGAGTATTCCAGTTAACATTGTCAAAAGCATTCTCTAAGTCTACAAATGCTAGAAACGTAGGTTTGCCTTTTCTTAATCTTTCTTCTAAGATAAGTCGTAAGGTTAGTATGGCCTCACGTGTTCCAACATTTCTACGGAATCCAAACTGATCTTCCCCGAGGTCCGCTTCTACCAGTTTTTTCCATTCGTCTGTAAAGAATTCGCGTTAGTATTTTGCAGCTGTGTCTTATTAAACTGATAGTTCGGTAATTTTCACATCTGTCAACTCCTGCTTTCTTTGGGATTGGAATTATTATATCCATCTTGAAGTCTGAGGGTATTTCGCCTGTCTCATACATCTTGCACACCAGATGGTAGAGTTTTGTCATGACTGGCTCTCCGAAGGCTGTCAGTAGTTCTAATGGAATGTTGTCTACTCCCGGGGCCTTGTTTCGACTCAGGTCTTTCAGTGCTCTGTCAAACTCTTCACGCAGTATCTTATCTCCCATTTCCTCTTCATCTACATCCTCTTCCATTTCCATAATATTGTCCTCAAGTACTTCGCCCTTGTATAAACCCTCTATATACTCCTTCCACCTTTCTGCCTTCCCTTCTTTGCTTAGAACTGGGTTGCCATCTGAGCTCTTGATATTCGTACAAGTGGTTCTCTCCTCTCCAAAGGTCTCTTTAATTTTCCTGTAGGCAGTATCTATCTTACCCCTAGTGAGACATTTGTCCTCTAGCCATCCCTGCTTAGCCATTTTGCACTTCCTGTCGATTTCATTTTTGAGACATTTGTATTCCTTTTTGCCTGCTTCATTTACTGCATATTTATATTTTCTCCTTTCATCAGTTAAATTCAATATTTCTTCTGTTACCCAAGGATTTCTATTAGCCCTCGTCTTTTTACCTACTTGATCCTCTGCTGCCTTCACTACTTCATCCCTCAGAGCTACCAATCCTTCTTCTACTGTATTTCTTTCCCCCATTCCTGTCAATTGTTCCCTTATGCTCTCGCTGAAACTCTCTACAACCTCTCGTTCTTTCTGTTTATCCAGGTCCCATATCTTTAAATTCCCACCTTTTTGCAGTTTCTTCAGTTTCAATCTGCAGATCATAACCAGTAGATTGTGGTCAGAATCCACATCTGCCCATGGAAATGTCTTACAATTTAATACCTGGTTCCTAAATCTCTGTCTTACCATTATATAATCTATCTGATACCTTTTAGTATCTCCAGAATTCTTCCAGGTATACAACCTTCTTTTATGATACTTGAACCAAGTGTTAGCTATGATTAGGTTATGCTCTGTGCAAAATTCTACAAGGCGGCTTCCTCTTTCATTTCTTCCCCCCAATCCATATTCACCTACTATGTTTCCTTCTCTCCCTTTTCCTACTGACGAATTCCAGTCACCCATGACCCAAACGAGAGAGTATAGGGAGAAATGGAGATAACAATTTAACGTATGGAGGAAGATTTAATTCCAATCACTGAAAACATGTACAAGCCCTAGGGATAAGAGAGGCTGGAAGACCGAGAAAAAGATGGCCATCAAAACATGAAGGCATGTTACCTAAAACTTGAAGTGACGGAAAAGCAAAAGAAGAAATAAGGATATTCCGAAGTCGTGGACACTGACGACAGAGCTACGACGGCCTATATTTGGGACGTAATGCTTGTTTTACACTACTGACGAGGATGATGTGTCTCGTCTATTGTGCATATGAAAACGATAATGCGCAGGTACATATCTTACTAGTGGACGCCACTTCGGCAGTTTTCGTGTCGGTCTCCTAAACCAGTTATCGAATCGGTGAAATGGACCTACAGTTCATCGTATGACACGTAGCATACGTCGTTACTGGCGAGAGCTTACATTGTCGAGAGACGAAACATAAAGGCGAGCGGAAACTTACGTGGACCTGCCGGAATTCGTTCCCGCAACGTCCCGGTTTCCAAGTACGCTGTTTGCCGCCAGACCACCAGCCCCGACAGTTGGAAACGGTAGCACCCTCGAAACTAGCTAACTAGCAGTGTTAAATAAAGTGCCAATTTAAGTCAACAACTGCCGGCCGGTGGGGTCGAGGGGTTCTACGCGCTTCAGTCTGGAATCGCGCGACCGCTAAGGTCGCAGGTTCGAATCCTGCCTCGGGCATGGATGTGTGTGATGTCCTTGGGTTAGTTAGGTTTAAGTAGTGCTGAGTTTTAGGGAACTGATGACCTCAGATGTTAAGTCCCACGGTGATCAGAGCAATTTGAACCATAGATCAACAACCTGATTCGGAACAAAGTTGATTTTCAAAGTTATTGAATCTGTGGCTCCCATTTCAACGAAACTTTAAAGAAGATCTATATTTGTTTCCCAGCCACACATGGAACTTACGCATCAACGTTGTGATCAATATTTATGTCGTGCAGACACCCCGTTCGTCTGTGTGAGCCCGGAAACTACACTTATGCTCATAAATTAAGGATAGTGCTGATACATGGTGAAACAACGCTCTGGTGGGTGGTTTGCGGGTTTAAATCACCTCGGGGTATGACCATGCGGTGCATTTGACCTGCGGTCGTCGTACAGTGGCGCTGGATGCAGTCCACATACGCAGAGGTGTGTTGGTGCATGTCAGAGTATGGTGCCGTGCGTAAGTGTGCAGACGTTTTCAGACGTGCTAATAATGACTGTGTGTTGAAAATGAATCGAAGAACACATATTGATGATGTTATGAGGGACAGAATACTAGGGCGACAGGGGGATGGTCAAACACAGCAGGTCGTAGCATGGGCCCTCGGTTTGCCGCAAAGTGTGATCTCAAGATTATGACAACGATTCCAGCAAACAGGAAACGTGTCCAGGCGGTACAGTACGGGACGTCCACAGTGTACAACACCACAAGAAGACCGATAAATCATGATCAGTGCCCGCAGACTTCCACGGAGTACTGCAGGAAGCCTTCCTTGGGACCTTACCGTAGCCACTGGAACACTTTTTTCCAGACACACAGTCTACAGACGACTGAACAGACATGGTTTATTCGCCTGGAGACCTGCAAGGTGCATTCCACTGACCCCTGGTCCCAGGAGAGCCCGTAAAGTCTAGTATCAAGAACACAGTACATTGTCAGTGTAACGGTGGTCCTAGGATATGTTCATGGACGTGTCCAGATATAGTCTGAACAGTGATTCTCGCTGGGTTTTCAACTGGCGTGAATCAGGAACCCGATACCAACCTCTTAATTTCCTTGAAAGAGACCTGTGTGGAGGTCATGGTTTGATGGTGTGGGGTGGGATTATGATTGGTGCACGTACACGCCTGCATGTCTTTGACAGAGGAACTGTAACAGGTCAAGTGTATCGGGATTTCATTTTGCACCAGTATGTCCGCCTTTTCACGGTTGCAGTGGGTCCCACCTTTTTCCTGATTGACGATAACGCACTGCCCCACCGAGCTGCCGTCGTGGAAAAGTACCTTTAAGATATCAGGCGAATGGAGTGGCCTGCCCGTTCTCCAAACCTTAACCCCATCGAAAACGTATGCGATGCTCTCGGTCGACATATTGCTGCACGTCTTCAAACCCCAAGGACACTTCAGGAGTTCCGACAGGCACTGGTGCTAGAATGGGAGGCTACACCCCAGCAGCTGCTCGACTACCTGATCCAGAGTATGCCAACCCGTTGTGCGGCCTGTGTACGTGTGCATGGAGACCATATCCCATACTGATGTCGGGGTACACGCGCAAGAAACAATGGCGTTTTGTAGCACACGTGTTTCGGGACGGTTATCTCAACTTATCACCGATACTGTCCATTTACAGATCTGTGTCGTGTGTGTTCCGTATGTGCCTATGCTACTAGCGCCATTTTATTTAGTACCACGTTGTGTGGCATCACATTCTGAAATATCCTTAATTTATGAGCATGAGTGTAGTTAAACACATAATCCTAGTATAATATATTTGTCCAATGAATACCCGTTTATCATCTGCATTTCTTCTTGGTGTAGCAGTTTCAATGGTCGGTTGTATATATCCAGCAAATAATTATTGAGAAAGTAGGTTGCAAATACTACTCTGAGATGAAGAAATTGGAACAGGAGGAGAATTCGTCTGGGCTGTATCAAACCATAGCCAGGAGAATGACGACCCAAAAAAAAAAAAGCTAATTACCGATGTTGCCCTCCCGTCGTAATAAAGTTCGAAACGTTATTTGTAGGATTTTTGACTCAGTATTGGTGGCCAAAGGTCTGTTTGAAATAAATGTTGCTCTAATAATTGTAAAAAACGACTATGAAAGAGAAGTTAATTAATGGGCTCAAATTGCATTTTCTAGCGACAGAGATTGGTAAATATTTCTATCACTGTGACTTGGAATTTCATTATAATGTGATGGGATTAAAGACGGCCTTCTCTTTTACCCACTTTATGAAACATAATTTGATTAGATTACATTTCATTGGCGTTAATTATGGCAGACAACAGCTTTTAGACGACATAATGAATTTCAAACACAATTTCCATTAGAGTGATTGCTTCACACAGAATAGTGAACATGTAATTTGTCAGATGTTGCTTCAATGCTCATCATTTATTAAACCAAAACGTGATTATTACAGTTGTCATCTGCAAATTCAGCGTTGCATATCTTTGACGATGTTCAGTATCTGCGATATCACTGCATGTGACAGAGAAAATTACGCAGTAAAAGATTAAGGTTTAATTTTTTTCGGGCATGTTATGTGTAGACTTAATTGAAGCCACCATTTCTACATGTATACACATGCGCAACTTTCTGGATCTTCGTTCTTTGTGTTACGCAGCGGACAGGATCTCTACTATTTCGTTTATCTGAACAGCAATCGAGAGACAGTAAAACATAAAGTCAAACGGCAAATTTTCGGAGGGACTACGGTAATCGCCGTGGACAGTAATATCTGTTCAGTTTTCTAATAATGCCTTATTATTCGCTAGTCATTATTTACTGCATGTTCTCACTCCCTCACTTTTCACCTGATTACCTAACATGAATTCCCCTTCTTCCTTACTCGTCTCTACAGCTAACTACGAGCTCTTACAACAGACAAAAGTTCTAAGTGATATGTAATAAGATAATTGGAAAACCCCTTTCTTGGATGTTGAAAAAAAAAACATGTTGTAAATGGAATTTATTTGATTTACAGGTTACCTTCTCTTATTTTTTTAAGCAGAAATTATAAAATATTTCAAATTGCAACAACTAGTTTCGGCCCATCAGCGTCCATTTACAGAGAAAAACACATATTGAGAGCAATGACGTAAAATTCCCCTTGCATGTTCAGCACAAGTACTCTCGTTGGAAACGCAGTGTGAACGTTACGCCACCATGTGCTTTTACTCTTACGAAGAACACTGTGTGGGCGAAACTAGTTACTGCGTTGTAAAATTATTTCGTTATTGTATCACAATAAAAGAGAGATGACTTTTCAAATGGTTTCAGTAGACATTGTCTCACACAAAATCTTTTCGTTTCACCTAACACTTTGTTCTTGCATCCACACGAGTTTTTTTAATGGTTTGTGAAATTTTCTCGCTGGTGGAATGGTCTAGGGACGTACAAGCAACCCACTCCAGATTCTCTAAGGGTCTCTTTACAAAAGTGCTACCGTGTGAAATGCTTCACTTGGTGCTGAAGTTTTACCGCCTGATCAACAAACATTTAGTACATGATAACCTATATTCCTTGCCCTATTTAGTGTGGTTGTAAACAACGTGGACATTCGCGAATTATGCGATAGTTATAACTGTTTACCATTTTCCTCTTTAAATTTTAAAATTTTTAAACTCTGCCTTCTTCTTAATGTTTTATTTATTTGTGTTATATTTTTCTGTACAGCCTTCGGAAGAAGGGCGCTAGTTGCCAGAATTCGGTTAAGGTAATAAAATATCCTTCATGCAAATGGTTGCTGGATATTTCAGTAAATAACACTATACCTGTTAATGAGTACATAACGACAGCGTTTTAATTTTCCTTTGTTCGATTAGTAATTATACGAAATACTGAAAAATCTAATTTTTGTTGTCCATGGAAGCTTAGACAGCCACCCTGGGTGTGGCAAGCGGTGACCGCGTGAGTATTTTAGGCGTTTTGTAATTATAATATGAGAGGTAACAGCACATGGTGTCAGCTCGCGATGTGCTTGTGGATACAGCATAATGTACAAAACGTAACCCAAAACATTTTGCTATTCGAGCAAGCTTCACTACCTAGGAATAGTTCTTGACAACTTCAACGAACTTTCGAGAGGTGACGTATTATGCAAAGCAACGCTTTGTCTGCGGTATTTCGGTGCATCCAGCGGGCTCCTCCAATCACGGAGCGCATTCAGACGTTACACCCCTCCAACCGCCCCCTCCCACGCCCCAGCTGGTGGGCGCCGCGTTCGCCGCATATTTTCGATGCCTGGCTGGGAGGCTGCGGTGATCACACAGCTGAGCGAGTCGCAGTCGTGGCGTTCCGCCTGATCGCTTCGCCCCCCTTTCCTCCGGCGAAATACAGGGATCCCGCCTTACTTGTGTTTCACTGCTTGCGGGGCTACGCGAGGAGATGGCAGACGTCCAAGCGGTATGGAACTAGTATGAAGCAACTGAAGAGGATGGTGGGGCGGTAAGGGGTTGGGAGGACTGGGAGGGGGGGGGTTGCTTGGGATGAGTGCCAGATATGCAGATTTTAACGCGCAATTCCGCGGGGAGGAATTGTCTACCGACTGGTGTTTTCCGCGTTTGTGCGAAATTAAAGAGGAACAATAAATTTGTTGAAATAGAAAATTACTTGCTGCTGCTAGTGGATGGCACTGCATCGGACAGTTTCGTCATAGCGTTTCAACTACTCACTTCTTGAACCTTCTGTCTGCGCCCAAAATTTGAAACACCAGACGTTAACAGTATGTGTAGTTTGCACTGATTTCTAAGTAGAACATGACCAACAATTCAGTAATCGTTATGCAAGCTTTCGACTTCGCGCTATTCGCATTGCACGAAGGCCTGTCTTCTATCTCACTTCGTCATGTACTATTGGGCCTCTTTAACCCTGCAGGACCCTGGAGAGAGTTGCTTAATTTTCTTTTGCGTTTTTCACTGATGACACTGACGTTATCTGTTCATGGCCAGAGCAGTATAGTGTGCCTTGTATCCTTTGATCTTCCAGTGACTCGAATGGACGATTCCAAAACTAAGTGTTTCCAGACAACATAAACTCAGCCTTCCCAGTCTCAAAAACTGTGTGTGAAATCTTATGGGACTTAACTGCTAAGGTCATCAGTCCATAAGCTTACACACTACTTAACCTAAATTATCCTAAGGACAAAAACACACAGCCATGCCCGAGGGAGGACTCGAACCTCCACCTGGATCAGCCGCACAGTCCATGACTGCAGCGCCTCAGACCGCTCGGCTAATCCCGCGCGCCCTTCCCAATCTCAGCTCAGATAACAACTGAACCAGGCCTTCAAGAGGTATGAAGGTAACAATGTAAAGTACTTGAAAAGAGCGATAATGACCTGTTAGCAATACAAGTAGACACTAATGGCCGTACACTAAACAAAATACGGTCCGTAAAATTCCTATGAGTCCAGTTGGATAACAGTCCACTCATAGATAAACAAGTCAAGAAAGTTCAGTTCAGCCTGTTGTGCCCTTGCAGGGATCTCTCATAACATTGGACTAAAGTCAAGAATGTTATCATATTTCGCACGTTTTCACTCCCTGTTTTCCGATGTAACTATACTATGGACATCTGTACCCAAAATAAGTAAGTGTTTTGCTATCAGAAGAGAGTAGTACCGAATTTTACGGAGTATAAGAAGCAGTTTTTCCTCCGAAAAATTGCCTTCAAAATTCAGGAGCGTCTTATACTCGAGATTAATACAAAAAGTCCAGTGCTTAGTTTGAAATTCCGACCAGTCTTAAAAATGGCCATATATTCGACACCGAGGGTCACCTATCTCTGTCTGGCAACACTAGATTCAACTAGCAGCAGCAGTGCACCGATGCTGTAACATGAACTGCGGTGAATCACAAGCTTTCTGACACTGTTTCCCGCCACACCATCACAAACACAGGACACTGTCTAGCCTATGATGCGCCACTGCCGTCTACGTTGCCAACGAACTTCAATTGAAAATGATTCGTATTATAGACAACAGAAATGCTTTTCTTACTAGCTAGTTTCGTAATGGAAAAAAATAAAATAACAGGTATTCATATGATACCTGCTGTAAGCTGAAACTAACAGCATATGCTGAAGAGCACGGAAACAGAGCAGCTGAGTGGCTCTTCGGCCCTACACTAACAGATAAAAACCATTCGCGATTGGTGGGCTGGTAAGCAAGAACTGAAAAAAATGAGGAAGACTAAATGTGCAAATAGAAGACTGCATGTAAAATGGCTTGAACTAGAAGATGACGTATTGAAATGGATTGAAGTACAGCGGGAAAATGCCATTTGAATTAATACAAAAATGATTCAATTACAAGCTCGTAAGCTAGCCCTACAGTGGAAGTTAGCAGACTTCAAGTGTGGAGTTTGTCGGTGTTAGAAGTTTGTGAAGTGTCATGGGCTTAGCATGTGAACCTAAACCAAAATAGCTCAGAAAATGCCACAAGTGTATGAAGGGAAAATATTATCTTCTATCACGATATTATTCAACATCGAAACGAAACCAGTGTGGAACTAAGCCAAAAAGCGAATAAGTATGAAATCCTCTGACGTTTGGCGTACCGAGTAACAGAACTGTTGTCATAAAAGGTGCTAAAATTGTAACTATGAAAACAACTGTACATGAAAAAATGCACCAAACTGTTGTTCTTTCATGTTGATCTGACGATACTAAATTTTATTCAGCGATAATTTTCAAGCGGAAAACAATGTCGAAATACGACCAGATGTTGCTGTTCACGTACATGACAAGACTTGGATCGACGAGGTTCGTATGAAATTATGCATTAACAGAGTGTGGGAGAGAATGAAAGTTGCTTTGTTGAAAAAGAGTTCTGTTCTTGTTCTACATTAGTCTAGTAGTTATTTCAAAAGTTCTGTGAAAGCGGAATTCAGACAAGGACATACAGAGATTGCTGTTATTCTTGGAGGATGATTCAAATGGCCCTCAGCACTATGGGACTTGACATTTGAGGTCATCAGTTCCCTAGACTTAGAAATACTCAAACCTAACTAACCTAAGGACATCACACACATTCATGCCCACGGCAGGATTCGAACTTGCGATCGTAGAAGCAGAGCGGTTCCGGGCTAAAACGCCTAGAGCCGCTCGGCCACAGCAGCCGGCCTATTCCTGGATGACTTATTTCCCAATTGCAACCTCTTGGTGTCTCGATAAATTAACAGTTTAAAGAGCATGTGAGAGAGGCTTGGAACAAAGGGATAATGGGTGAGATGCAACATGAATTCAGGACGAAGGAAGCTTTATAACGATCTACAATCAAACAAGTATCCCAGTGGATGAAACAATCGTAATCTAGAGAGAGAGAAGTCATTACCGTTAAATCTTTTAAGAAGTGCGCCAGAAGTAACGGTCTCGATGGCAGTGAACACCATCTTATATATGAAATAGACAATGATGACGACGAAGATGGAAGAAGAAGAAGAAATTTCAGATAACTATTTTCATGTGTTGTAAAGCTCAGTTCGGCTTTATAAACTGAGATTTTTTTAGTCTGGCCTTGCAGTCTAATAATAATAATGGTAAAAACGTTCTGTTTTGAAAAGTTATTTAAAAATCTAGGTAGCCCTTATTATCCATAGCGTCTTATAGTTCGCAAACTAGAGTAAACATATTGTGTAAATTACGTAAATTAGCGTAATGTTCTGCTACGTTAGCTCAGTGACACACTGGCAGTACGTCATTGTGGTCGGTCAGGGGGTTGGCCACTCTCTGCAATAAAAGTAACTGCTTGGAGATCTCATCTGCTGAATGTGAAAGATGCCATGCTGCGTCTACACAGAACAACTGACGAAAGACGACGAAGAAATAGATAAAAAATGATGACGTCACAGTTTCAATTTTAGTTCATTTATCTGTCACTTACCACCTCTTTCACCTTGGGAAAACTTTTTTTATGTTAAAAATGCCAAGCTGCATCATGTCTTGGAGTCCACGTTAAACTGTAGGTCGTCCTATAAGTCAGTTAATAGGATGGAGGAAGCCAACGGCAGATCATTTCCAAAGCCTGAGCCTAGTAAAGAACTGTGGCATTCGAAATAGTCTTGACATTCATCATAACTTGAGATTTTGTTTCTTTTCTTAGGTAGCTATACATCTTGCAGGAAATTTATTACGGATTTTGTGGGTAGGTGGAGGGGAGGGGGAGAATTCTCACACTCACTTCTCAAAACATTTGCTTTTTTAATTATTTTTTTGCTAATGATTAAAATGAGTTACAACTGTACTCAGTTTTGCGCAATCACAATGTAAATACGAAAATTATTTTCTTGTAGACTTTGCCTCCTTGTCTAAGACACGGAATGGAGTCATGTTCTCTATTGCCAAGATATTCAGCATACACCCGGAACAACATAACATAAATCTGGTATCCCTACAAATTCAAAATAAAACTATAAAAGCATATTAGTAATCGGTTTTCCTGCAGATTACCAAAATACGTAGATTGAAGGAGTGAGAAGATCTGTTAGATACATAGACTGAAGGATGATCGTTGTGATGGTAAATGACAAGTGCTAATGTACAGCAAATAGAATTTCGTTATGTAAAGATGTGAGTAATAATACCAAAGCAATCAATTATCTCTTAATCTGCCACCTGTACATAACAGCAGGTAACTGAGCTAGAAGATTTTCTTCATAGTAGGAATTTCCTATCGAATTTCCTAGATTAAATTAAGCTTTCATGAGCTTGAGTAACGTTAACAAGAAAAGTGGTAGCTTCTTATTAATGCAGTATGGACATTAAGTTTCTGTGTTTTCCTTCTCGTGCATAATGTATACGTTCACTCGTTCCTCATCATAAAAATTTCTCTTTCTTGGTAGATTCTACGGAACAAGTTAATTTAATGAATAAATATTTGTCTGTTAACTAACTTACGTTCTTTGGATTCACATACAGTCTTTTGCAGGTAAATAATCTGAAGTGTAATCAGGAAGTAGACCCTTTTTAACCGTTTGTAAACGTGCGACAAAACTGACAATGTGTCGGTAGAGTGAACAACTATTTCAAGATATGACATTATGTCCGTGAGTTAAACTTTAAAAAGCCAACATTGAATACTGTATTCTTAGTTAGAATTTAATGATATTTGAAGTAGATAACAATGAGTGTAATAATAGAACCGTGAGTGGTGCCAATCATAATATCATCCTTAGTGGTTCTGTTCTGTAATAAAATTCTACATCAGAACTGTAACTGAAATTTGTCACTGAAGTGAAATCCAAGTACATGTGTGCAGCAATGTAGATGTAATGCTCTGATTAGAAAGTGTGATGACTTCTCACTAACTGACAAAATATCTCCAATGGAATTTATGATTTCCGCTATTGCAGTTGTCTTAGGTATAGAGTTTAACAAATTAATAATCCATAGGTGATTAATAACTCTTGACACATAGGTATAGCGTCTACGCTGTGATATAGAGTTAACGGATCACTGCTTCAAAACCCCGTAATTGTCTCCCGTTGCAACCTAGAAGTTTATAATTTGCCTCAGAGATGCCCACAACCTTCATCCGCAATGGTTGAGAATCACTGTGCCCTGCGACGAGACCCTCCGGATCGGCGGCGCTTCAAATATCAACAAATGCGAAGAAATTCTGAATTTCAGATGTTCCTGTGTGTTGTAAAGTGGGTTAATGATGTCACATTGCCACCAGTTTTCATCACAATTCTATCCAACGCCAGTGTGGACGTGTTAAGCACCTCCTGTTGCTCACATTTCACCTCTTCTTTTGACGCGTCTGTGATGGAGGTGAGACTTGCGACGGTCAGCTCTGATATCGCTTGTTTTTCTT
The DNA here is from genome assembly GCF_021461385.2 of Schistocerca piceifrons. Taxonomy (NCBI): domain Eukaryota; kingdom Metazoa; phylum Arthropoda; class Insecta; order Orthoptera; family Acrididae; genus Schistocerca; species Schistocerca piceifrons. The sequence goes on from NC_060138.1 coordinate 53,660,550, forward strand.
AAGGGTGTCGGAGGAAAATACTTAAGACACACCTCCGCTAAGATTCATGGCGAAAAGACCTCAGGGTGTGGCATAAAAGACGTCAAGAAACCGCCCCTCTCTTCGGGGCGTTGATTCCCACACATTTCGCGGTCGAAAACGACAGGTCGTACTGCCATGAGCAACAAGAGAAATTCTTCACAACGTTGGGCACTGTTGACATCTCTCAGCTCATTCAACCGTTTGCTAAGGACATCACATTGCTTGAACGACATACAACCTAACCTCACCCCTTTGGAGCGTATTGTGTTAACTGGTTTTCCTTGGTGTACAGGGTGGCACCATTAAGCACTGTTCAAAACCATTCTACAAAATTTGAACTTGGTCCGAACAGAAAAGTTTTTTCTACTTCTTTCTGTCTCCCACCCCCCTTTGGCGTGAGTCCGGTTCGGAAACACCCTTGGTTCCGCTTCGCCACAACCCCTCCCTATCTTTACTGAACACTTCAAAAATTTAAATGTACGGTTACAGCTTTTGGAAGACTTAGGCGCCTGTAGGCAGGCAACCTGTTGACACGTAGCCGATTACCGAGAAAGGTGGTGCAGTGGCTAGCACACTATACTCGCATTCGGGTGGACGAATGTTCAGTCCCGCACCCGGCCATCCTGATTTAGGTTTTCCGTGATTTCCCTAAATCGATCCAGGCAAATGCCGGGATGGTTCCTTAGAAAGGGCACGGTCGGCTTCCTTCCCCGTCCTTCCCTAAACAGATGAAACCGATGACCTCGCTGTCTGGTCTTGTAACCCAAGACAACCCAACCCAACCCAACCCAGCCGATTCCATATGCACCCTAACAGGGACTTGCATAGCCTGCCTAAAGGCCCCTATAGCTCTATCACGAGTTGTCTCTGTACAGGTACATATTTATAGTGCTCAACAAGATGGGCTGATGGCATCGAGAGTACTGACGATCAGGGTGGTCTTAGAAGAACCGATCGCCGTTTTATTCACGTATGTGTCATTCTCTCACGCCACTATGATGGCGATATAGGAGGGTGCGAAGAGGATAAAAGCAATAAAAAAGACCGTTTCCATGGGACTGATGCAAGGCGTTGTTCTTAGAAAAGTGTTTATTGGACGGGAATGTTACCAGTGTCAAAATTTCTCAAGAACATCGTCGTGTTGCTCATCTCACCTTTCAGTCATAAATTTCTACGTCGCAATGGAGGACAATTAGACGCTTCGAGAAAGCAATCGTTCAATTTCTTTACCGAGTGAAGTTACAGGAGACAGACTAATATATCTCGTTGTGCCATTGTATCAATATTTGCTGACGTTCTATCCGACGAAGCCAACGGGGCTGTCGAAAGACTGATAGTGCATGTTTCTACGGTTTATGTGGCCCAGTTGGAAAATTTGGCTCCATCACTGAACAGGATACATGATACATCTGAAGTATCCTCTCATATTGCCCATGCACAAAAGTTAACACGATTTTCGTAAATGTTTCCGTGCTCTCTTGATGGAGAGGGATTTGACAGGGCTGGAATCTATGTCAACGGAGAAAGCGTAAGGCACTTTCCTGACTCATGCTACTTCCTTGTGCGATTGCGCTGGAGATACGTGAGGGTCAACTGCAATAGCAGCAATAACATTCATTTCTCCCCCCCCCCCCTTCCTTCTGTTGTCGATTGTTTCCTTCTGTTACGTCGTCTACGTGTTACAATACCACTTTCAGGTAACTGTCTGAAGAAGTTGATAAATAATTGGTGAGACGGTTGTGTCTATTGGTATATCTTGACACGTACACCGTACAAGAACAAACCCCATTCTTCCTTACAGTGCCCATTCACCATGAGCATGTCGGCTTTCTTTGAATTTGTAAATCACATCTCCCAATCACGGCTGTGACGCACTTACTAGTAAGTCTCAGTGCACTCAAGGAGCAAAAAAAAGCACAACGTAACCGATCATAACAACAATGTACCTAGCAACTACGCAGGTTGAATGGCACAAACAAACGCCATCGTGGAAATTTTAAAAAATACGATATCTTGTAAAGGCCTCGCAACAGAATCCTGCACCAAAGTGCCACTGACGTTCTAAATTACCAAACTTTTAGCCTGTGGATGTCAGTATGCATTGTTTCATTTAAACAGGAGCGTGTCTACGCAAAAAAATGCACAGAGTGTTATTACAGTTTTTTTTTTTTTTTTTTTACCCCTGACTACCATTCATTCCGTGAAAAACACACATCAGTAGCACTTTCCATTTCCGCAATATTTGTGCTGCAAGTTTTAGATGATTGACACTTTACAGAGTAGGACATTCACTACTCTGATGCTGATCAAACGACACATCGATAAATCGTTAGCATTCCAATCGGCCTACTCCAGTTTGCGTGCACGTCATGTAGAGTTTCCCTTCGTTCCAACTGCTACCGTTATTGCTCTTGGGGCCGCGCGGAGTAGCTACGCGGTTTGAGGCGCCATGTCACGGATTGCGCGGCCCTCCCGTCGGAGATTTGAATCTTCTCTCGGGCATGGGTGTGTGTGTTGTTCTTAGCATAAGTTAGTTTAAGTAGTGTATAAGTCTAGGGACCGATGACCTAAGAAGTTTGGTCCCTTACGAATTCACTCACATTTGAACTCACAAACTGCTTGGGACGTTTAAAGATGCTTCAGCGTTTGGACAACTAGATCATAAAAATATTCGGTACTAACTCGAATGTGATGTAGATAACACGTGCTGTCACGTGAAGGCGGACGAGGAAACACTTTCATGTCATCTTCGACCAAGCTTCTTGCGACCATGGGCCGTGAGACAACAACTGCGCTGAAAGAGGGTCGTCCGGTGACTTGAGGTGGCTATCAAGTGGTTAGAAGAGTATGAAAAATGAATTGGTGTCCATTTGCTGCCCTTAGATCGTTCGCGAAAAGGGCTGGAGCAAAAACAAGTTTTTAACTACTTTTCATAAGCCGTAGGTTTTTAACGACCATTTTGAAAATTTGTAAATGGGCAGTGTAGCCATTTTTGTGTGTTGTTTGTAAGACTTGTGGAGCAAAGAGTGTGTGTACTGTTTTCTGTTTCATTCAGAGTTTCTTTGCTTCATATTTAGTATAACACTAGAGCTTTAATCGGATGGAACTACATCGTTCCAGACCCCTTTCGGGTCTCGAACGTCTATGATGCCTGCAGACGTACATTTACAATGGAGCAACATGTATCCTTAAATGATATATTTTTCAAATATATTGTTATCTCTAACTTACATTGTGCCCTTCCCCACCCAGCACGCTTGTACACACGCACACTAACACACACACACACACACACACACACACACACACACACACACACACACAAACACAGTCTGGCCACAATTGCTTCGGATAATCCACACCTCCTCCGTATTTTATTAATTGGATGACTTATGTAAGCAGCGTTGGTAACGTCGTACGAACGATGTCATACAAAATGTTTCCATAAATCACTGTTATTTAGCGTGTAAAAACTCATTTATTTTGAGGAAGCAGTGGAGAGGTTCTGCCGTGTCACTTTTCTGTGGCATTCAGAGAAGTCCTCCCATTGTGTGGTGTACAGTTTATGGCGCAACTTAAGCGTTGTGCTGCCCTAAATCAAAGCCTCTCATCTGAATAAAGTAAAGCGTTTCGTGTTCTTTCCGTTCTCCGTAACACGAAGCAGTTTCTTATTTAAAATATTCATGAGGTCGCCATGAGAGAGGAGTTTTGTTTAACTTTTTTACAGCAAACCCAACAGAACGACTTTCGCATTCTGCTTGCAGCCTCGTTCCACTGCAAAGTGTACTCCAAGTAATAATTTACGGATTTCTTTCACAGTTGCCGCTGGAGGTGCTGAATTTTCTAACAAACGCTACCTACAACGGAAATGCCTACAACAAAGGATATTCCACAACAGAGCTCGATATTTATGCCGGGGTATTTACCTCCCTGTTCATGGCAGAAGCAACGTCAAGACGAAAATAAATAATTTTCTAACTGACGTTTTTGGCTGTGTTTTGAGAGACGTTCCTAAGTAGTGTGGAAGAGTTTGCTTCACGTTATCGGCAGCAGATATTGTGTTAGGGAAAACATTCCTTCCATCCGAGATGGAATTCTTAACTACCGAATTAAATGCATTGCCGACATATTTTAAGCTTGAGTACCGGTATACAAAGAATACAGTAATTGAGTAATCAATTTGTCCTCTTTATTGCTCTCTTTGCGTGATCTGATAGCCTCATAGTAAGGCAACCGGTCGCGATAACCGGGAAATCTAGGTTGGAGTTCAGATCCGGCACAAATTTTCATCGTCATCATTTCATTATACAACTGATGGTTGTCCATATTCGCCTGTTCGCATTTCCTAAGGAACATTCTATCGCGCTTCTGAGCAAAACAACTGCAATGTCGTATTTATCCGCTGACAGCAGGCAAGCAATTTTCCATTAAAATGGCTCCCTTGTACGGGAATATACATAATGGACGCAAAAGCGCAGGATGTAGACACGTGGCTGACAACATACGTACGTTTGGGGCTGTTCGTGAAGCGTTCTCGGATAGCATAATGGTGAGGCGATCGACCCCATAAGCAGAAAATTCCGGTTCGAATCAAGGCCCGGCACAAATTGCCGTTGTCGGGACTCCATTATACTATTGATTTTGTCTACTTTCGCAGTTGTAAACACATTTCAAATATCTATAATAAATATATTTAACTATACACAGTAGCTTATTCCGTTTGAAACGTTCATAATCTTAATTTCAATGTAAAGGTTATGTTCAGTTCAAACGTTACATAATGCTTGAGAGCATCTAAAGCAAGAGTTTCAATCTACTTCTTATTTAGTTTATAGTTGTATTTGTTTATAGGTGTATTTATGTCTTGTAACTAACAGAGGAAATAAATAAAAGCATGAGGAATCATAAAGGTTGCAGACATTACTAACAGGTGCCAGAAGCATGAAACCATTCTAAGCTTTAAAATGCAGTGTAAATGTAGTTTTGTCTTGATATAAATTTTACATCCTAAACTAATCGCCCACTACTGACTTCACAAAATCTGTGTTATGCATTCATTTAACATCGAAACTCTGTCCTTCCAATTTTATCATGTAATAGCTCACTTATACGATGTTGCACAGAAGACAGCTTGTAATTCAGAGGAAAATGAGGCGCAGTACTCGAGCACCACGCAACTCTATCTTTAATAACACAGGTGGAAATCAGTAACAAGGAATAGTTTTTAACCAAGGTGAAAGACAAGGCCATGGACTATCACCTTCTGTTTCTTGTATTTGCATTGACATCAGGCTTCGTAAATGGAAATGAGAAACAAAAGATAAATAGTTAAGGTACTGAATGATGATTACTAAGGATTGACTTTGTTTTCGATTACATCGTTATTATTCAATTATGACTCCATAGATCAGTACACCGTCTGAACGACGTACACAGGGAATACGAGTAAGTAAGGGTTCTTAAACTCAAAATAAAACGCGCAAATATCTGTAGTACAAAGTACAACAAGAGAATACCATGAATATTTTTTTTAAGAGTGATGGCAGCTCCTGTCTTATCCTATCGAAGCGAAGCAAAAGCTTGGTTCAACAAATTAAATAAATAAACAGGAGAGGCGGACGAAGGACTGTACAAGAAGAGGCACGATAAAAAATTAACATGAATGACTAGGTTTAAAAGTACCGCGAAAATTAGGAACAACTCCTCATGACAATTGCAGGGCAGAGAATTCCCCAGAAGTTCTTCAGTTTTAAGCCGAATAGTAAAAGAGATACTGCAAGTGCGGTGAAAGACAGAACTGTTTTTTTTTTTTTGTGAGATAGTTACAGATAACGCCCTCATCCTTGAAAGGAAGTCGATTACGCTGACGACTACCTCTCCACTTCGAATACGTATAACGTTAAGTGTTGCCTACCGCTTCTAATGAGGCTTGTTCAGTAATATCACAGGAAACAAGAGTAAAGTATTGACACAAAAATGCTGCTGTGCTGTATTAATTTAGACTGTCGCACCAACAAAAGAGCCCATTCCATGAGGGCAAATGGTGAAGTAACAAAGTGAATTATCAGCGTGTACATTACTCGTCACTGACACATGGATAGTCATCACTCCTATGATCAGGCAAGTGCCAAGTATAATAATTTCTCACCTAATATACACTACTATTTACAATTCGAAAGGAATGATATTTCTTATCAATTTGGAAGACATTTTATATATTTTTTTCTGTTTAGAAAGAACTTAATCTATACTACCAACAGTACAGAGATATAGATCGCACTGTCTCTCAATAACATTTATTTAGACGTGTAGTATGCTTCCAACTATCCAGAATCCAGCACTCCTTTCAATGATCTTTACCAACATGCCATTACTACCATCATACTCATAAAAACAGAGAAGCTCAGATATGATTCTGTCTAACATCATACGAAAACATGAAAAAAGAGACACAACGTGTACATATGTGTGGTTTTGTGTGGTCGTGTGAGTGTGACATCTTAATATGTACACATATCAGTATGATGGCTTTTTTTTCTCTGCGTCGAGCAGTGTTCCCACAAACACGTCACATGGTTTCTTCACGAACATAATGCTCCATTAAGTGGACTACGTGTGTCAGTATACACTATTCGTTTTGCGTCCACGTATCCTCACAGAAACACCTGACCTGGTCCCCAGGTAAAAATAAGCAATAACGCCTTGCTCTTGCCACATTACTTGGAGATCCTAACCAACCTAAAAACATACCACTTGTAATGGTTATAATTTAATATTTGTGTCTGCAAATGATGTAAATAATGATGTAGTGTTGTTCAGTACAACGAACTCAGTCACCAACAGAAGAAAATTCGTAATTCCAGCAATGAAAGGGAGATAGCTGCACGGCAAAGCGCGTGTTACACAGCTGTCTCTGCAACAATGCATGGCTGAATAAATGGTCTCCATCGTGTAAATCCGGCATTTCCAGACACAAATTCATTGCACCTTTTTTGTTCCGTATTCTCTCATCGATCAGTCCCTAGAGTTTGTACACGGTGGAAGAAATCGCCCTGTAATTCAGGATGAAATGATATCAATGAGAAGATTGCCTGATGCCACTGGTGTCCTAGGTGAAAGTGAAACAGAATTACAGGACCCGGGGAAAGTGTAGAAAAAGAAATCATGGAAGAAAACAGCAGCGAGCAGGTGGCTGGACCAAATCTAGAACTTCCGTTTACAGCTTCAGCAGGATCTAAAGTAGTTCTTAGCCATCCGCGAAGGGAAAGCTAGGTACATGGTGTCATGACGCTCAGCAGTGAGTGCAACGGGAATGGGATGAACACTCTAATCAATACAGAACATAGATTGAGAGTAAACCGAAGAAAGGCGAAAGTAGCGAGGAGTACCAGAAATGAGCTACGCGATAGACCTAACATCATCTGATCCAGACCAAAAGGTAGACGATGCGTGGGAATTATGCTACTTTGGTGAAAAATTTAAACATGAGAGAAAAAGTTAGAAAGACATAAGAGGCATATGAAATGAGAAGTCTACTAAAATGTAACTACGGCCTTAGTTTGAGCCAAAAAACAAAATTTAGACAACACACATTTGCAGCACATCATTGTACGGTAGTGAAGCATAGACAGTACGAAAAGCGGATATGATGGGAATCGAGGCGTTCCACAAGTCGTGTCACAGAACGACGTTGATAACGTTAAGGACTGATGACTAATGAGGAGATTGTCTGCAGAGTCGGTGAAAGATGACGAGATGGAGGCAAAAGATAATAGTATGTGTTAAGAGAACAGGGTATACTCTTTGCGGTACACGAGGGCGCAGTGGAGAATAAGTCCATAGAGTCAGCAGAAACTGGAATACAGCCAACTAATAACTGAGGACGTAGGGTACAATTGCTACCCTCAGATGAAGAGGTTGGCACAGGACAGTAATCCATAGAGGGCCACAAAAACAGTCAGAATGAGGACTGAAAAGATATTCAGCATAGTACCGAGTGGTTATAATTAAACTGATGATGTCCCTAGTGCTGCAATACGGCCTGTATACATCGCAGGAAGAAGAGAAATTTGTTGACATCGAGTATAGATTTAAGTGTCAGGAAGTAATTTCTGAAAGTATTTCTATGGAGTGTAGCCATGTACGGAAGGGAAACATGGACGGTAAATACACTCCTGGAAATTGAAATAAGAACACTGTGAATTCATTGTCCCAGGAAGGGGAAACTTTATTGACACATTCCTGGGGTCAGATACATCACATGATCACACTGACAGAACCACAGGCACATAGACACAGGCAACAGAGCATGCACAATGTCGGCACTAGTACAGTGTATATCCACCTTTCGCAGCAATGCAGGCTGCTATTCTCCCATGGAGACGATCGTAGAGATGCTGGATGTAGTCCTGTGGAACGGCTTGCCATGCCATTTCCACCTGGCGCCTCAGTTGGACCAGCGTTCGTGCTGGACGTGCAGACCGCGTGAGACGACGCTTCATCCAGTCCCAAACATGCTCAATGGGGGACAGATCCGGAGATCTTGCTGGCCAGGGTAGTTGACTTACACCTTCTAGAGCACGTTGGGTGGCACGGGATACATGCGGACGTGCATTGTCCTGTTGGAACAGCAAGTTCCCTTGCCGGTCTAGGAATGGTAGAACGATGGGTTCGATGACGGTTTGGATGTACCGTGCACTATTCAGTGTCCCCTCGACGATCACCAGTGGTGTACGGCCAGTGTAGGAGATCGCTCCCCACACCATGATGCCGGGTGTTGGTCCTGTGTGCCTCGGTCGTATGCAGTCCTGATTGTGGGGCTCACCTGCACGGTGCCAAACACGCATACGACTATCATTGGCACCAAGGCAGAAGCGACTCTCATCGCTGAAGACGACACGTCTCCATTCGTCCCTCCATTCACGCCTGTCGCGACACCACTGGAGGCGGGCTGCACGATGTTGGGGCGTGAGCAGAAGACGGCCTAACGGTGTGCGGGACCGTAGCCCAGCTTCATGGAGACGGTTGCGAATGGTCCTCGCCGATACCCCAGGAGCAACAGTGTCCCTAATTTGCTGGGAGGTGGCGGTGCGGTCCCCTACGGCACTGCGTAGGATCCTACGGTCTTGGCGTGCATCCGTGCGTCGCTGCGGTCCGGTCCCAGGTCGACGGGCACGTGCACCTTCCGCCGACCGCTGGCGACAACATCGATGTACTGTGGAGACCTCACGCTCCACGTGTTGAGCAATTCGGCGGTATGTCCACCCGGCCTCCCGCATGCCCACTATACGCCCTCGCTCAAAGTCCGTCAACTGCACATACGGTTCACGTCCACGCTGTCGCGGCATGCTACCAGTGTTAAAGACTGCGATGGAGCTCCGTATGCCACGGCAAACTGGCTGACACTGACGGCGGCGGTGCCCAAATGCTGCGCAACTAGCGCCATTCGACGGCCAACACCGCGGTTTCTAGTGTGTCCGCTGTGCTGTGCGTGTGATCATTGCTTGTACAGCCCTCTCACAGTGTCCGGAGCAAGTATGGTGGGTCTGACACACCGGTGTCAATGTGTTTTTTTTCCATTTCCAGGAGTGTAGTTGTACAAGAAGAAATAGAAGCTTTCGAAATGTGGTGCTAGAGAAGAATGCTGAAGATTAGATGGGTAGATCACATAACTAATGAGGAAGTATTGAATTGGATTGGGGAGAAGTTTGTGGCACAACTTGACCAGAGTAAGGGATCGGTTGGTAGGACATGTTCTGAGGCATCAAGAGATCACCAATTTAGTATTGGAGGGCAGCGTGGAGGGTAAAAATCGTAGGGGGAGACCAAGAGATGAATACAATAAGCAGATTCAGATGGATGTAGGTTGCAGTAGGTACTGGGAGATGAAGCAGCTCGCACGGGATAGAGTAGCATGGAGATCTGCATCAAATCAGTCTCAGGACTGAAGACCACAACAACAACATCGCAGGACACTGAAACGTCGTTGGTACGCTGAAAAAAATAATAGTTCCACTTCCTTCCATGAGGTGAATAAGGCACTATAAGTAGTCAGAATGTCAAATGTTTCCTGTTTAGACATCAGTATGCGATTTGTCACTTCGCGACGCATGTGAATTTCTTTTGTGAAGTACTTCGTGCAAAGAGTTAAGTAGGCTGAGGTTTTCCGTACGAAACACAATGGCTATTGAGAAGAAAGGCGTGCACTGCTGGTACAGTTGTTTTATCAGAATGCCGGGAATAGCAGTGCAACCCTCCAGGAATATTTCCGACAGTAAGAGTTGCCAACAGTTCCCATGTCAATACATGGGCTAAAGTATAAGATCAAGATATTTAAAGAGACAGGTGAATTAGGTAGTGTAAGAGGGAGAAGGAGGTGGCCCGTTCTCATGGCATTTGTTGCAGAACTTGCTGTAGCCACAAGAGTCAGAATGTGCACTAAATGGAGCCCAAAGACAGGCTACAACGCTTTAACCTTGCCATTCGTTTTTGGCACGCATGAAAGTGGACGACATGTGAATGCGGAATATTCTTTCGATGCAAGAGGCCTCGCGGGCCTTTTAGGTGCGCAGTGACATTTGCACGCTACGAGGACGTCATTGCGCGATGCGTGATACCGGCTTTGCAAGAACGCAGATGTGTCCACAACACTATTTTCATGCGAGATTGGGCGACTCCATATGTCATTTGCCAGCTTGCTTTGAGAAACCTTCGTTAACGACTACATAATCTCTAGGCAGCTTCAAAAAACGTGTTGGCTTCCTGTTCCCCCTACTTGTGACTTGTAATTCTGCTCTATCTGAAAGACCATGTCTATCAGGCGTGTATCCGGACTCCTCCTGATCTGGAAGATAGCATTTACCAACTTATCAAAACGGATGCGCTGCGAGCAACTGTCGACAATGCCGTGTAACGGATGCAGCACTTTGCTAAGTAGAGAGACCATACACATGTTATGAAACTTGTGACCATACTCCACCAGCGCCACGGTTGATGTACATGCCTGCGATGCCTCAACGTCCTGCGATGCATACAGCCAGCACTACAGCACTCAGAAGATTTTCAGTTGAATTATAACCATCAGAAATGCACGAACTTTATACTGTCACACAGATAACGCTATGTTGGTAGTACTCCATGTGTGGATAAATATTCTGGTGAGACTGCTGCCTGGAAGTTCTTTGCCTTGATACACTAACATGCACGTGTAAATTGCTGTTGTCCATTGTTTCAAAAACGATGAGAATTACAAGAAAATGTTTTGCACATTTTAATCATCTTGTTTCATTTTTATCAAAAAGAATACTGAAAAATTTATTACTGTAAATATCTTTTTTCTTGAACATCGGTATTTCCTTTTATTCAATCTTGGAAGCAACTTTTCTCTTTCGTTATGTATTCTGAACACAGTATGTCACATTACTTAAACGTCCGTGTTCAAATTTTTGGCAACTATACAAAACTGTCAATACCTGATTAGACTGAGTATACTTTTAACTGTAAAACTGTTGTCAGTACGGTAACCGAAAAGAAAGTATTATCAGATTAAGGATAATGAATGCCTACCACACACTGAACACTTGACACACATGTGTATGTCGTACATACATACATACTTACATTCACCCATCTTCCGTCTCACTCACTCTCATTATCCTGGCATTTATTGCTTTGTGCCGGGCCATCTGTTTTATTAAACTGGCGAATTTATAATTTTATTTCCTGGGAGGATGCTCTTCCAGCCAAAACTATCATTAGGTAACAAATGTGAGGAAGTCTTATGCGCCCTCAGTCTGTGAACTGTGTGAATTTTGAAAAAGGAAGGAGGATTTGACTTAAATGTCCAGTCCCCATCGGAGTCAGCGGAGACGGCGCGAGAGCTTGGATTGATTCGAGGATGGGGAAGGAAAACGTCCGTGGCCTGTCAAAGAAACCATCCCCGCATTTTCCTCGTGCGGTTTCGGCAAGTCACGGAAAACCTAAACCAGGATAACCGGACGCATGTTTGAATCTTCGTCCTCTCGATGGCGAGTCCAGTGTCCTAACCTCTGCGCTACCTCGCGCTGTGTGTGATCTTCGTTCTGTGCATTTTGGTGGTCATTTTACTTCCCTTTGTCGTAGCTACTGACGCGGTTATGTGGGACTATCCTACCACTTCCATGATCAGTCGTGGAAACCAGCATAAACAGGATGGCCAGTGTAACGGAACGAAGGGCGTGAATCCGCTCCGTTGATCTGCGTCTATTTACCAGGCTGTCTGAAAAACTGGTGACCTGCCCTTTAAGCTATAAAAGGTATCGAGCATTTAGCATTTCCACTGACACAACCGAGCAGTGTTACTGGTCATGTCCTTATACAGAACGAACAGCAGCTGACTCATTGCCAGGAGATAATGACAATGTTGAGCGTAGTTGTGAGGCCATTGTGTCGGAGGTGAGTGAATTCGAACATGGGGAATTGTCGGTGTTCGTATGTTGTGTGCTTAAGTAATCAAAGTAGCCGAAGTGTTTGGAGTTTCAAGAGGCACCACATCGAAAATTTACACCGCATGCAGGGAAAGCGTGAAAACATCATCCGACAAATCTCTACGCGGACCAGAGTGCGTGAATTTGACACTGACTGTCACCGAAGAGGACTGTGACCAAAAATAAGAACACTAGAGGGGCAAAGGTGACTGTAGAACTGAATATAGTACTCGCGAACCGTGTAAACACTAGAACAACACTCTGTAAGGTCGCGGGCTTGCGATGATGTTGCAGGTCGTTACTTCCACCTCACAGAATGTATAGTTCTGGCTGACTTCATATTATTAGTGAAAGATTAATATTACTGCATTCATCAAACTCATCGACTTCAGAACCATAGAACAGTACGTACCTCAAGGCTGATCAGGCAGTGTTTTTTGTGTCCGCTCAGTACGCTGGATCGTTCGACACAATTCTTTTATTCAGGTAAATAGTACTTTCGTCATGCCATACTCGCTCCCACTATCACCGGTGCGTCTCATTAAGTTATTCTTTCTCGAAATGAATTTTTACTGATGCATTGTGGGTACATGTGTGTGTGTGTGTGTGTGTGTGTGTGTGTGTGTGTGTTTGTGTGTGTGTTAGTGTGAGTGTGTGTGTGTATTTATGGTACGTTTACACAACTTTTGCGTGGTTGCCATGTGACTGTGACTCCCTAACCCACAGAAAGACGCATGCAAGAATTTGTACGCGTCTCTCTCAACATGCGGCCATGGGTGATTCCATTCAGACCAGCAAGGATTGGACATAAATAGGGAAACACCGCGAGAAAAGTAAGCTTGAACATAAACGCTAGCCAGTTTGCAAGCTGCACTGTTCTATTTGACCACGTTGCACGTTGCAAGTGTCAGCCGGGATCAGAACGTTGTTCAATGTAGTCGTGGGCAGTTTTATTGGGGCTAAGTAAATTCGATAGTGGGAAAATGGTTGGTGCTCGTATGTTCGGTACTTAGGTGATCGAGGTAGCTGGTATGTTTGGGGTTTGCAGAGGGACAGCACTGAAAATTTACACAGCATACATGAAAAGTGGGAAATCATTGTCTACTAAGTCGCAATGGGGGAGACAAATCGCCACAGCCACTGTTTCTATGCTACTCGACGACTTGTAGACTTCAAGACTAGACGAACCTTCTGCAGAATACGCTAGCAAGACTCGGACGGAGTCACTGATGCCGAATGAGAACGTCTGCTTGTGCACGGTTACTCAAGCGCACGTGTCTCTTCCTGTTGGTGCTGCCGCTACAGGGGTCGTGATCTCAGTCCACAACACTCCCGCTTGCGCCGCGATTTAGTTGCAGTGAGTGAGTCTGTACGATCGCTGCGCGCTGTCTTTGTTTCGTTGTAGTTTATGAGTTACCGTATTGTTTCTGTGACAGTTATTTGTTGCGTCTTATTCAACATGACAGAAGTAAGTATATCGAAAGTCAGAAGTGGAAAAGTTCGACGTCGTTCTCGTGGTCAGGGGATTGCTTTACGAGGACAGTGTAGAAAAATTGTTTGTTCGTTAACAGCTTACTTTGAGAGTGAATGCTTAATGGTGGCCCACTACTCTCCGTTAGCAAGGTAGTAGATAGCACGGCAGCAGCCCTGAATATCAACAAAAACACTGTCGTGAAAATTGGGAAGGATTGTTTGAGACAGAAATGGAAGTTGGAGAACCATCAAAACTTGGTACTCCCAGGAAGCAACGTTCTATGGATAAGCGTGTTACGAATTTAGATTCATTTGCCAAGGATGCGATTCGTCGACATGTTTACGATTATTATCGCAGAAATAAACATCCCATACTCTCAAAGTTATTGGTGACATTTAAAGAATCAGGAATTTTTCAGGGCAGTCGAACATCGTTTTTCACAGTACGATTTCACTACAGACAATTTTGCGGCCTTAAGCTATTGATGGAAAGGGAGGATATTGCTGCATGGCGATGCCGAGTTTTAAGACAAATATTTAGCATAAATGTTAATGAAGTGGTTTGGCGCTATGAAACGTGGGTTAATTCTGGTCACGTAGTTATCAGGGGAGGACAGACAACACGATTACAGGAACAATGCTGATGCCGTCTGGTAAAGGGGACAGATTGATTCTACTGCATTCAGGCACCTCGCAAGGTTTCGCACCAAACTGTCTCCTTCTCTGTAAATCGAAGGAGGCACGAGATTATCATTAAGATATGAACCACATTACATTCACAAAGTGGTTCGTAGAAGCTCTATGACCCAATCTAAATAAACCGTCAAGAATTGTTTTAGACAATACTCCATATCATTCAGTTGTTGCTGATAGAGCACCTACCATGGCAAAGCGAAAAGAGGAAACGATTAATTTGCTCGAGCGTCGTTACGTAAATGTATCTGATGATCTTCAGAAAGTCGAGGTTATGGAAAAAATAAATTTCCATAAACCGCCATTTCCAAAATATGAAATCGACGAACTGCATACGATCTTCAGGCTGCCACAATACCACTGGTACTTCAACCCTACAGAGTTAATATGGGCCCAAATTAAAGGTTACGTTGCCAGGAACAACCAAAATTTTGCGCTTTCCGTCTTGTAAGCACGCAGTAAGGAAGCTATTACTCACCTTACCGCTGAAGACTGGAAGAAAGCCGTCAAATACATACACAATATTATGGAAAGAGCATGGCAGAATGAAAGTGATTTGGGGACTTCAGTGGAAGAGATGATTATCTCTTTAAATCACAATAGTGACAGCGAAGCTTCAAGTGTCTGTAATAGCGACGATAGTGATGTCAGTGGAGTTTTACCATTATCCACATAGAGATGCAACACAAACAGATTCAGCTACACGTTTGGAGTGCGCGGTTCCCACTTGTAAGTACTGGAATAACAAAATTAATTCACACTAAATTTTGAAATTTTAATATGGTGGCATTATCAGATATCAATTCCAAAGCAACTACTTTACTGGAATTCAGTCTGTGCATTCATATTACAGTATACAAAATAATGTCTGCAAAACATTGGCCGTTTTTGTATTGTTTTTGTTTCTCAGAATAGATGTTGCTCAATTGAAGATACCAAACAAGCATTATTTTGTTTTTTGTTGGAAATAAGGATGCATATTATAAATATATCAGGTCTTTACAAATATAGAGATCTGTTGCTTATCGCTACTGTACGCGAGCAGACGATTGCGCGTCATATTCTTTAGTCCCGTATCTCGCGTTATAGATCTTCGATACAGCTACGTATTAAAACAGACGAAAATTTGATGTTTTCTTGACATTTCATTCCCATAATGTGTACACCTAACTTCAATAACAAGCAACTTTCTCGCATCGTAAATTTGATAATGTCGTCGGAAAGATGTATCTTGAAAACTGTCGTTTTGCTGTCTATATAAACATTTTTAAAGAAAATAAAAATGAAACCATAACATAGTGAAACTCTTTCACAACGATGTACAGTCGGCTCCACATTCAAAGGTTTGATAGTTAGCGTGTGTGAGCGAGTTGAATGAAACATGAGATTACGCGCGAGTTCCCTGCAGGACTACCGGGCGAGGTGGGGTGGCGCAGTGGCTAGCACACTGGACTCGCATTCGTGAGGACGACGGTTCAATCACGAGCCCGGCCATCCTGATGTAGGTTTTCCGTGATTTCCCTAAATCGCTCAAGGCAAAGACACCACACTTGCTAGGTGGTAGCCTTTAAATCGGCCGCGGTCCGTTAGTATACGTCGGACCCGCGTGTCACCACTATCAATGATTGCAGACCGAGCGCCGCCACACGGCAGGTCTAGAGAGACTCCCTAGCACTCGCCCCAGTTGTACAGCCGACTTTGCTAGCGATGGTTCACTGCCTACATACGCTCTCATTTGCAGAGACGATAGTTTCGCATAGCCTTCAGCTACGTCTTTTGCTACGACCTAGCAAGGCGCCATATTCGGTTACTATACCTTCAGAACAGATAATATTGTGACTCATGTACCGTCAAGAGCGACGTTCATCATTAATGGATTAAAGTTAAGTATCAGACTAATTCCGTCCGCTTTCTGAATTCTAATTCCTTGTCATGTTCCAGACCTCACGTCAGTATAGTCCTTCTGCCAACACAACAGTTCCTTTGAAAGGACACGGCCGACTTCCTTCCCTATCCCAGTACGCCCTATTTCTGGTTCCACATCACTTCAATCGCACGCTGTGACACACCTTCTGTTGTTCTTGTAGAGGAAGACCGGCGGCTATAGGACAAACGGAACGTATATTTTCTAATTACGCAGTGTTCGTGGCCTGGGATAATATGTCTAACAATGGTATTTTTCAAATCACATCATATTGTGCTGGATACGATTTATAGTTTTCGTGAATCTCCTCTGATGTGAACGGAAGGATGAGGTGTTGGCGGAGCGTGTCCGCGCGCGGCCGGAGGCAGTGTTTGGTGTACAGAGGCGGCTGGACGACACCCGCAGAGCGTGGGCGAGTACAGCAGCCGGCACTTAGGCCCTCGTGTCGCAGCGCGCTAATCCCGCCCACCCAGCTACCCGCCACCTGCGCTGCGCTGCGCTGTTCCGTTGTCGTCGATTTCGTCACCGCAGCGCGGACAACGTGCTTTCGCTGTCACGTCACGCCAAGTGGACGCGAACTGTACTCTCTGCTCCAGCGGCCGCTGTCTGTGGAATTTTTGCAAAGGTGTCATAAAGGCCTAGATGCCGTGTGCCACCTGTTCCAGTACTGTAGTAAATTGACAGATAGTACTGAGACTGAATTCTTCAAGCTGATTATCCTCCTTCAGAACACAGCGCAGCGAAGCAATGGCGGATAACCTAATGCCTGTGATGCCTGCCGGCAGCTTTG
The DNA here is from genome assembly GCF_021461385.2 of Schistocerca piceifrons. Taxonomy (NCBI): domain Eukaryota; kingdom Metazoa; phylum Arthropoda; class Insecta; order Orthoptera; family Acrididae; genus Schistocerca; species Schistocerca piceifrons. The sequence continues at coordinate 53,677,915 of NC_060138.1, forward strand.
ACCTGTGACGTAGTATCAAAGCCCAAGATGCTACACATACATGATTACAAAGCAGTGACCAATAACATTAACAATAACATTCCCATGGAGTGTAAGTATAAATGTCTAATACTGAGTTGTGTAAATACGAGGGCAGTTCAATAAGTAATGCTACACATTTTTTTTCCCGGCCAATTTTGGTTGAAAAAACCTGAAATTTCTTGTGGAATATTTTCAAACATTCCCGCTTCGTCTCGGATAGTTTCATTGACTTCCGACAGGTGGCAGCGCTGTACGGAGCTGTTAAAATGGCGTCTGTAACGGATGTGCATTGCAAACAACGGGCAGTGATCGAGTTTCTTTTGGCGGAAAACCAGGGCATCTCAGATATTCATAGGCGCTTGCAGAATGTCAACGGTGATCTGGCAGTGGAAAAAAGCACGGTGAGTCGTTGGGCAAAGCGTGTGTCATCATCGCCGCAAGGTCAAGCAAGACTGTCTGATCTCCCGCGTGCGGGCCGGCCGTGCACACTGTGACTCCTGCAATGGCGGAGCATGCGAACACACTCGTTCGAGATGATCGACGGATCACCATCAAACATCTCAGTGCACAACCTGACATATCTGTTGGTAATGCTGTCACAATTGTTCACCAGTTGGGATATTCAAAGGTTTGTTCCCGCTGGGTCCCTCGTTGTCTAACCGAACACCATAAAGAGCAAAGGAGAACCATCTGTGCGGAATTGCTTGCTCGTCATGTGGCTGAGGGTGACAATTTCTTGTCCAAGATAGTTACAGCCGATGAAAAATGGGTTCATCACTTCGAACCTGAAACAAAATGGCAATCAATGGAGTGGCGCCACACCCACTCCCCTACCAAGAAAAAGTTTAAAGCCATACCCTCAGCCAGTAAAGTCATGGTTACAGTCTTCTGGGACGCTGAAGGGGTTATTCTGTTCGATGTCCTTCTCCATGGTCAAACGATCAACTCTGAAATATATTGTGCTACTCTTCAGAAATTGAAGAAACGACTTCAGCGTGTTCGTAGGCACAAAAATCTGAACGAACTTCTCCTTCTTCATGACAACGCAAGACCTCACACAAGTCTTCCCACCCGAGAGGAGCTCACAAAACTTCAGTGGACTGTTCTTCCTCATGCACCCTACAGCCCCGATCTCGCGCCGTCGGATTTCCATATGTTTGGCCCAATGAAGGACGCAATCCGTGGGGGGCACTACGCGGATGATGAAGAAGTTATTGATGCAGTACGACGCTGGCTCCGACATCGACCAGTGGAATGGTACCGTGCAGGCATACAGGCCCTCATTTCAAGGTGGCGTAGTGCCGTAGCATTGAATGGAGATTACGTTGAAAAATAGTGTTGTGTAGCTAAAAGATTGGGGAATAACCTGGTGTATTTCAATGCTGAATAAAACAACCCCTGTTTCAGAAAAAAATGTGTTGCATTACTTATTGAACTGCCCTCGTATTACCAATAAATGTTGAACCTAATGGAATAACCGCAGGGAAATGGGGGTTTTGAAAGGGGATAAACTGAAATCTTAAATATCAACCTCAAAATGACGTTTCCAGGTAGCCTGATGAATGTCTACTAGCCATAAATGCAGAGAAATGTAAGTTAATGCGCATGAGTAGGAAGACCAAACGTGCAATGTTCGGGTACAGTATAACAAGTGTCCTGCTTGACACAGTCAGGTCGTTTAAATATCTTGGCGTAACATGGCAAAGCGATATGAGGTGGAACGAGCATGTGAGAACTGTGGAAGGGAAGGCGAATGCTCGACTTCGGTTTATTTGGAAGAATTTTAGGAAATGTGGTTCACCTGTTAAGGAGACCACATGTAGGACGTTGGTGCTACCCATTCTTAAGTACTACTCGAATATTTCGGATCCGTACTAGGTTGGATTGAAGGAAGACACCGAATCAATTTAGAGACGAGCTGCTATATGTGTTACCGGTAGGTTAGAACAACAAGTAAATCTTACGAAGGTGCCACGGGAACTCAAATAAAAATCCATGGAGGGAAGGGGACGTTCTTTTCGGAAAACACTACTGAGAAAATCGGCATTTGAAGCTGACTGCCAACCGATTCTTCTGCCGCCAACATATATTGCGCGTAAGTAACACGAAGATACGAGAAATTAGGTCTCATATGGAGGCACATAGACAGTCGTTTTTCCCTTTCTCTGTTTTCGAGTGGAACAGCAAAGGAAATGAGAAGTGGTAGTACAGGGTACCCTCCGCCACGTACCATACGCTGGCTTCTGGAGTACGAAACCATGAGACAAACACGAACTTTCGTTTCAGGGTAGCAAGAAAAAAAAAATAAAGAAAATCACGAAATTAGGCACACTAACACTGATATTGAAAACATCACTTCACGTATTCATCTCAGGGCGATACCTATAATAAAAGCCAGAAACGGATACCAATACAGATGGGTAAAAGGTGACGCCAGTACGTACAGCCACAAATCGCGAAAAGCAGTGAAAGGTAGTATCTAAACAACAATTGAGCTGTGTAGCTGAAGTTCAAGCGCTGACGCCAATACCGGAAGTGAAACGTGCATACAGTAATCCAAAAGGGAATAAAAGGTCTTAAAGCCAAAAATCGCGAGAAATAACGGCGGATATATTTCGCAAAAACTGCTGCATGAAATCAGGAACGAACAAAACAAAATACTGAAACATGTGTTATAAAACAAAGAAATAAATCATCATCATCAATATGTACAGTCTCGAGTTATACTTCTTCGCCTGTCCCCAAACTAAGCCATTTAAAGCCGATCGCACCATTCTCATCGTATACATCCTGTCGCTCTTGTACCATGGGTCTTTCGTCACAGATTTTCCTTGGTATCCGTCACTGATATACGCGTAGTAGATATTTACGCCATTCCTTTCTATATGTTTGGATCTTTTCTACTATTCTCAGTAGACGGAGATCCTCTCTTACACTATTCCCCTTACTATGTTCTAATTTACATCCTGCCGAAACTTTCAGATATCTCATTTCTGCGACTTCAGTTCTCTGCAATTGTCTGGTCGTTAAAGTAGCTTCAGCTTCAGCAGCGGGCTAAAGACGTCTTTTTTCAGCAGCCTTAATCGGACAGAACTGCCTCGGTTCTGTCACGTAGGCACAGCCGAAGTTACTCTCGGTGGGAGTTAAGACTAAACTGTGGCCTTTGAAATATATGTATTCCTTCAATGGCTGCAACCTTGTAGAGCAATAAGCATAAGAGATGTCACAACTGAGATGGCTGACTACACGGACTTCTTACAATATCTGATTCTCGATTCTGATGTTAGCTTATAAGATGTTCTTCACACAAAAGGCGAAGAGAATACTTTTCTTTGTGGATATAGTTAAATTATATTGTTTTGTCATACAGCTCGTTGTAGTTTGTCTTCTGGACATGCCAGTATACGTGGTCATCTGTCTGTATTGTTGTGTAGGTATCTGTCATTTTCTTTTGACATTCGTTGAGAATGTCAGTTATGTGTGTACGGTAATGTGAGCGATAAAGGACACCGCTGACTATCTCCATGAGTGATTATTCTTATTCCTAAGCTGATGGTTGAGCCAGCGCGTATCTTATATTGTTCTCAGTGCACGAATTGTATCGTTATTAAATACTGAATAATCCTATACTTCCCTAAAATTTGTCAATATTATAGACCTCATCACCTACCGAAGTCCCTTTATAGTCTACAAAAGCTATGTACGTTGCCTGACAAAAAAGCAGAAAACTGAGTAAGGTAAAGGAAGCCGACTTGAATCTTCACGTATTTGGTGTTATTTCAGTGATTACAAAATCGACTCAAATTTACAAAGAACTTGCCAGGAAGAGTCCAGTTATAAGTATGAAGTAGCATTCCCTTTGGCCTAGATACATGCACATACGGTTGCGAAGGGTATGACACTGGCGTTGTATCCTTTCGCACCACTAGATGGCCTAAAATCGTTGCAGCTGGTCCTTGATATCCTTGATACCAGCATTCGGAGAGCTAGTCCCGAAAACGTTCTATTGGGATCCTATCTATGGATCTTGTTAGCCATGACGGTACCTCAGAGTCCCGCAGATACAGACACATACCAGTGTGCTGTTGAAAAATGCCATCATGACACTGTCACATGAGAAGGATCACGTGAGTATGCACGAAGCCTGTGACGTACCATTGTACTACCAGGGTTCCCATTACAGCACCACTCCAAAGCAACCGTTTGGTAGTAGAGCTAACAGACCTGAAGTCATACGGCATCCCACAAGCAAGTAGTAACACCGCTGTGGCTCTCCAAAACATTGAAAGGGGGGTATCTTTCCCCTGGCCACTGCTATACTCGCCTACTCTAGTTACCTGAGATAATGTGGACCCGTGATGTCATTCATCAGCAGTGCAGACTTCCCATTACAGCACCACTCCAAAGCTACCGTTTGGTAGTAGACCTAACAGCAGTGTAAGCATAAGACGGTTGTCCCCTGATGCGGCTGTTGCTACTCTCTGACCACTGGCGCGGAATGTTGCAGGCAGTCCATCACTTGTTCTCGGATGGAAGACGTAGGCGTGAGTGAGTTACGATGTGACTGGCCCACTATACGGCTATCCTCCCTTGTGCTGTTCAGGACATATCCGATCGCTATGTTTTCAAAAATCTTACAAATTTTGTCGTTGCACGATACGACCAGCCAACCAAGAGGAGAACTACAATGAGACCCCTCTCAACTTCTGACTGTTGCTAACAGCGCCGGCTGCCATATAGGTAGGCGACGTGATAAACTCCATGCTTCCGTAGTCTTAAGCCGTCGGCACACGGACCGTGCACCCGAACTTTGAGCGTTGAGCGTGCCAAGTTTCTGAAGTCATAGCGTTAACAGCACGTTCGGGAGTCTTTCCGAACGTTCAGAGCAATATCTGACATGTCAGATATTCTGAGCGTTGACCAATAAGGTGGTACAACGCCAACTACGTCACACGCACGCCGTCTCTCTACAGTACAGGGTTTTGAGGCGCCATATTGGCATTCATTTCAAGCCTATATGTATATATGACGTTTCTGAGCACCAGCAAATTGAGAATCACTGGCAAACCTATTTTTAATTGTGTGATTCGTTCCAATGAAATAATGAGAAACATCATATCGCAAAAGAAACGTTGTATACATGGAAAAATGCTGCAGAAACTAGAAGGTATCAGATTATATAATGGTAAGACAGAGATTTTGGAACATTTCCAGGGGCATATGTGGACTCTGACCACAACCTATTGGTTATGAACTGTAGATTAAAACTAAAGAAACTGCAAGAAGGTGGAAATTTATGGAGATGGAACCTGGATAAACTGAAAAAACCAGAGGTTATACAGAGTTTCAGGGAGGGCATAAGGGAACTATTGACAGGAATGGGGGAAAGAAATACAGTAGAAGAAGAATGGGTAGCTCTGAGGGATGAAGTAGTGAAGGCAGCAGAGGATCAAGTAGGTAAAAAGACAAGCGATAGTAGAAAACCTTGGGTAAGAAAATAAATATTGAATTTAATTGATGAAAGGAGAAAATATGAAAATGCAGTAAATGAAGCTGGCAAAAAGGAATACCAACATCTCAAAAATGAGATCGATAGGAAGTGCAAAATGGCTAAGCAGGAATAGTAGAGGACAAAAGTAAGGATGTAGAGGCTTATCTCACTAGGGGTAAGATAGATACTGCCTACAGGAAAATTAAAGAGACCTTTGGAGATAAGAGAACCACTTGTATGAATATCAAGAGCTCAGATGGAAACCCAGTTCTAAGCAAGGAAGGGAAAGCAGAAAGGGGGATGGAGTGTATAGAGGGTCTATACAAGGGCGATGTACTTGAGGACAATATTATGGAAATGGAAGAGGATGTAGATGAAGATGAAATGGGACATACGATACTGCATGAAGAGTTTGACAGAGCACTGAAAGACCTGAGTCGAAACAAGGCCCCAGGAGTAGACAACATTCCATTAGAACTGCTGACGGCCTTGGGAGAGCCATTCCTGTCAAAACTCTACCATCTGCTGAGCAATATGTATGAGACAGGCGAAATACCCTCAGACTTCAAGAACAGTAATTCCAATTCCAAAGAATGCAGGTGTTGACAGATCTGAAAATTACCGAACTATCAGTTTAATAAGTCACAGCTGCAAAACACTAAAGCGAATTCTTTACAGACGAATGGAAAAACTGGTAGAAGCCGACCTCGGGAAAGATCAGTTTGGATTCCGCAGAAATGTTGGAACACGTGAGGCAATACTGACCCTACGACTTATCTTAGAAAATAGATTAAGGAAAGGCAAACCTACATTTCTGGCACTTGTAGACCTAGAGAAAGCTATCCACAATGTTGACTGGAATACTCTCTTTAAAATTCTAAAGGTGACAGGGGTAAAATACAGGGAGCGAAAGGCCATTTACAATTTGTACAGAAACCAGATGGCAGTTATAAGAGTCGAGGGGCCTGAAAGGGAAGCAGCGGTTGGGAAGGGAGTGAGACAGGGTTGTAGCCTGTCCCCGATGTTATTCAATCTGTATATTGAGCAAGCAGTAAAGGAAACAAAAGAAAAATTTGCAGTAGATATTAAAATCCACGGAGATGAAATAAAGACATTGAGGTTCGCCGATGACATTGTGATTCTGTCAGAGACAGCAAAGGACTTGGAAGAGCAGTTGAACGGAATGGACAGTGTCTTGAAAGGAGGATATAAGATGAACATCAACAAAAGCAAAACAAGGATAATTGAATGTAGTCGAATTAAGTCGGGTGATGTTGAGGGAATTAGATTATGAAATGGGACACTTAAAGCGGTAAAGGAGTTTTGCTATTTGGGGAGCAAAATAACTGATGATGGTCTAGGTAGAGAGGATATAAAATGTAGACTGGCAATGGCAAGGAAAGCATTTCTGAAGAAGAGAAATTTGTTAACTTCGAGTATAGATTTAAGTGTCAGGAAGTCGTTTCTGGAAGTATTTGTATGGAGTGTAGCCATGTATGGAAGTGAAACATGGACGATAAATAGTTTAGACAAGAAGAGAATAGAAGCTTTTGAAATGTGATGCTACAGTAGAATGCTGAAGATTAGATGGGTAGATCACATAACTAATGAGGAGGTATTGAACAGAATTGGGGAGGAGTTCGTGGCACAAATTGACAAGAACAAGGGACCGGTTGGTAGGACATGTTCTGAGGCATCGAGGGCTCACAAATTTAGCATTGGAGGGCAGCGTGGAGGATAAAAATCGTAGAGGGAGGCCAAGAGATGAATACACTAAGCAGATTCAGAAGGATGTAGGTTGCTGTGAGTACTGGGAGATGAACAAGCTTGCAGAGGATAGAGTAGCATGGAGAGCTGCATCAAACCAGTCTCAGAACTAAAGACAACAATAACAACAACATCATTTTCGTGACAAAAGAATTATTGTAACTTCATATTATGAGAGTAGGCTATTTGAAGGCAGCGACACACTGAAGATCCACCCAAAACGCATTGTTCTTGGTCCAATTTGTTACAATTAAATTTCAATTAGTAACATATCGAAGAAAAGGTTTTCAGCAAGCCCTAAGATAACGTGATTAGAGGCAAAGGGTGTGGTGTTGGTTTAGCGTAACGTCACTGTACTCTATTGAGTTGTTGGGTGAGGCGGCGCTTCGCGTCTTGGCTCTTCCAAACATTCGCGTTTTTATTAAGTTCTGATACTTTATTATTATTTAGTTAAATATAAGTATATACTATAATAGTTGATGTTATGTAAATATAAGTTCACTGTTTTTCAGGGGTAACTTTGTTCGATTGGCTTAATCTACAGGACAGCTTGCGCTACTTGTATAAAGATATTTTGCTCCTTTTCTTTTACGCTTCATAATTCACACGTTGCAAAGATTCTGCGACTGGGTAGGAACAGTGATCAAGTAAGACTGGCCTTGGGGTTTTACCAAAATGTGGGAATGATGAAATAATGTTTATCTTATGCCGAGAAGTATTCCAAATTAGTACCGCACTGTTTGTAATTGAACTTTTATAAGTCTGTGTCCTTATTGATTGGAGATAGTACTTTCCTTTTCGTGGATGATGAAGGAAATGTGCGTTTTAATAGAGGTAACGTGGGAATTTTACGCGCGTCTGTTGAGAAAACAGTGTGATTTACGAACTAGGATCGTCCTCCAACTGCTGCTGGAGTGCTTTGCGATCGCGTATACCACGTTGCGGCCCACGTACCGTATGCACATGTCGCATCGTTCCTGAGCATTCAGCAGCACGCTGAACTTGGCACGCTCAACGTTAACGTTCGACAGCACGGTCCGTGTACCGACGGCTTTACGTCACCTTTGACAGGCTCCAACGAAGCTTTCGTCTTGGATGGTGAGCGGAAATCCCTCTTCACGTTATCTTTCCGGAGTATTCTTCCGACTTTTGCTGATGTGTTCCCTACCGATGGAGTAAAAGCGGTCGCAAGAGATTTCCCTATGTTACCAGCAGCATGTAGCCTGTCCCTCGTCGGTATTATGGCACATTGTCTCTGATGGTTGTTGTGACCGTTCGTACAGAACGCGGTATGTAGGTGCTGCAATTAGGATGCTAGACTAGCTTGGTATGAGATTTCGTTTGTTCTGCACGTTAGAGTCCTTAAGATACTTTCTCGTTGCTAAGGGCATGGCATACAAGTACAAATCCGTATGCGTCTGCGTACAGTAGTAAACGCTCTGTCCTAGTGTGCCGTCTGCTCTCCGCCTAGAGGAGCGCATCCAGAAATATAAGCTGATTTTTTTTCTGTTCCCCATCATAAATTGATTGTTTTGTTGCAGTGAATTTACGTGCTGCAACAAATTTTGTAAATGATTATCCCTGTACGGTTAGGTTATGAACGTCTTATCCACAAATCGAGAAAAGAGCCTGAAGATGGCAAAAGGTCGACTGAATTCCCCAGAAATATTTAAAATCCTTGCGAATGTCTCATAACCACGGTTTAGTAGACGTACACAGATAGAGTCGTTGCAGTCACTCCTCTCTGCGTTTTTAAATTTGGATAAACTACTGAATTCTTCTAAACTTCTGGAACATGGGCACTCTTCCACCAAAGAGTCATAGAGTTTAGAAGCCTAATGTTAAGATTTTTATAGGTACATTAAATAACTATAGATTTATTTTTTCTTCTCCTGGAGACTTTCTGTTTCTCATGCACCTAATTTCAGAATCCAGTTCTTCAGAGCAGGTTGGCTCTGCATTCATGTCATATTTTCTTCTTTCTCTGGCAGTAGGTATTGGAAGTAATTTAGGCATGTTTCACGGAGAAATTATTCCACTGTACGATATCTTGCACGTCTCTTTTGAGAGATTTTGTTATCTTCTAAGCCCTTACTTGTTTTCCATGGAAATTATATTCTAAATTTCCAAGAAATGCCACCCCCCGTCACCTCTACCTTTTCACTTTATCTGCTTCTCTTTTCACTCATCCAATTTCATTTTGTATTCATTATTGTCTAATACCTTTCTTGTACTTAGATGTTTTAAGGATATATCTCTCTTTCCCCTAACCATCTTTGCTAAATCTTCATTCCAGTCGGGGACCTTCTTTTATTTTTATATTCCTTCCTGTTTCCTTCCTATTATTATAACACTAATTTCACTCCAGTCTTCATTTCTATTTACTTTCTTTTTGAAACATTTACCATTTCATTCGTTCCCCCTTGGAATGTGTGTCTTACATTGGAATATTCCAGGAGGTGAATTTTGATACTCTCTTTTGCCTATGTATGACATTTAAACTCAACACTGAAATTTTCGCATTTGTAATTTAGATAACATCAGAAAGCAAACCAAATAAATATCGTACCCTGTTTATACTGTGGTATCTTGCACTAAATGTGTGGTTTTGTAATTTTTTACGATATAATCAATGACCTTCATCCTCTTGCACGGCAGGTAAATATATGTACAATTATACGTCACTGAAACCTATTTGTTATTCTCAGATTTTTAAATATTGTGAAGTCTCTGAGCTGTTCACTATTATATTTCGTATAATCTTGTGCATTAGTTCAAACTACCTCCTTTAAAGGCGTAGCTCCTAAAATGCCCAGCGATTTTGGGATGTCTAGGTAGCTTATCCCCCACAGACTGTAGGAAGTGATAAATCAGAGAATTAATACATTACAGCACTCCAACACGCAAACTGAGGTTCGATCATTCAAAAGAGTTAGCAAGCAGGCCAAAAATTTTATATTCAAAAGGATGATTTACTCAGAAATTATTCAGTGTGACGCAATTGAATTTTCTTTTAAATTGGGCCTTCAAAAAATGTACTTCATTTTCCAAAGGTAACGTTTGAACTCTGAGCTATTACGAGCATCAGATTGTTAGTTAATGACACTACCCATCATCTTACGGCTCAAAGCTGGTGGGTGGAACTTAATGTTCAAGTTTAATCGGAGTGTTAGTTAGCTTGGCGCCATTTCCGTGACTTGCCGTCAAGGTAACGTAGATTCGCGAGGTGACCTAAAATTACAAATTTGAGAAAGAAAACTGTTCCATCGGTAATAGGGAGTATCTAAGGGTGTCCTCATTTTCAGGGTTAATTAGCCCAAAATATTAACTTATCGTTAATCAGATTTCAGGGGTTATATGAGGGGGAGGGGGAAACAAGAGGATGATACAAATCCCTGATCAGAATCAGTACACACCAATGTAACTTAATAAACCCAAAACTGAACTGTAGTTAAGAGTACAGGAAAAGTGCCTGAAACGTTATCAGTACCAAAGAAAAACAGCGATTAATAATTTCTTAATTCTTTGACTTTTTTGATCTGTTGAATTAAATGAACTGTCTAATGAACACAGGATACGAACTGAGAGTAAACCAAAGCGTCTACAGTACAGTATAGGGCACGATAACTAATCCAACCAAAGTGGGTTAAATGTTCTTAACACTCACATAATATGGCGACAGCAAAAATGAAGTTGAAACAGGTTAGTGTTACGTGACAGAAAAAAACGTAATACAGTTCAGTAAATGTAGAGACCCAGTAAAAATATGGACATAAGGGTGATCAGATAAAGGTGCATCATGTGCTGCAGGAAAACAGGAAAGAAGAGAAGCCAGTCGTATGAACTTTGTGCTACAGAAGGATGTTGAAAATCAAATGGACTATCTGAATAAGAATGAAGGAGTATCTCCAAAGAAAAGGAGATAAATGTGTGGAAGAAACTGACTGGAAGAATGGAATTGGGTGATAGAACATGTATTACAACGTCGGAGAATAACATCCATGGCTTTCAGATGGATCCATAGAGAGGGAAAGCTATAAGAATAATTCAAGTCGTGTGGTGTAAGTGTTACTTAGAAACAAAGAGCATGGCACTGCAGAGGAGGCGCATAGGGCCGGTTTAAATGTGTCAGATTTCAGATGGCCCAAAAAATGTTGCTTTATCTTTTATTTTGTACATGGTCCTTCTAGTTTCACTAATCGCTTGGCTCTATTCTTCTATTTCATCACACGACATTTTGCAGGGCTGAAGCTGTTCCATGGTGTAACTTACGAAATTTCCGATTTTACACGTGAATCAGGTTTTTTTTGTCATTACTGCGATAAAAGTTACAATACCGTAATTTCAGCTGTCAAGGATCTAAATTGTTGATAGATTTCCAGGCAAAAGAGAATTTAATACTAATTACCAGATATCACTGCATATTCTGATGAAATTAGCCTCTTTCCATCTTGTCACTTCCAACGCTGAATACCACTGACGAGTTAATTAATTACTTTAATGAAAATAAACCACATGATTCCTGCACACGCCGCAATATAGGACACAAACTGCGCTGTAAAGTTTCGTCAACATGCAGCTGTTTTGGAACGAATCAGCTGCTTTGTTTCATGTTACTATATGATGACAAGATTTGTATTATGGGTTGAGACAATTTTTAATCGAGGCAATTTAGCTGATCCTGCTATGTTCTCTCCTCTCATACTGGAATAGTGGTAAAATGCATAATTAATTAACGTAATCACTGCTTGCTGAATGACGTATACTCCCTAAATGACATTAGTACCAAATAATAATTCCTTGTGATACACATATTAAGTATGTAGTAATGGACTGCGCCATCGCTGCTTGTTGAATCAATATCAATTTCAAGTACCGTACATGCACACTGGGCGTTTAATTATAATTACATTTCGTTTACCCGATTGCAGGTTTAAACTTTCGTCAACAGGCATTAAGCCTACTGTCGTCTCAGCGGACTGTAACATAGAGGGAGAAACTTGCAAATGGCGATGCTACAATAAAAGAGAAATCGGAAACAAGCCGCAAATACTGCCTGCCTCTTCCTACTCGTTCGTTTTGCACTGTTACTTAATGTACATAGATACTTAATACAAGACAGTTATATATTTATGGCTATTCTTCGTGATTCAAAAATCTTTCGTGATATTTTGCCTTCAGATATCGCACTAGGAAGCAAATTTCGCTTTAGATATGACACAGAATGTAGTCTATAATGATATTAGCCATATTAGTACAGTATGTTACATTTGTCTCAATGTCTAGGTGTATTTTATTATAGCTATGATTACAAGATGAAGAGTGCCATTTTTGCAGTTGTCCTATCAACAGTTACACTTATTTATTCAAGCTTTTCACATGCATAGCATGGGCTACTATGGAGACGAATTTTCGAAACGACAGAGATACATGGGAATGCCGACTTTCTCGGCGAACCTGGACGATGAAGCTTTCTCGGGTTATCAGGCGAGACCAGGTGATGTTCTGCATCAGCGTTTCGACAAGTTTCCTACTCGTCATCTTCAGGCGAAGCGTCAGGTACATGTCCATCACTTGTCTTTATAGCCGCTGGATCACATTTTCCTCTGACTGCAACGCAGTGTCAATGGCGCACCTCCATAAGGGGTGTAGCAAACGATGGTGGAGAGAGCGACGGTTGTTGGTGGGGCTGAGGGGTGGGGAACTTAGCTCGCAGGAGGGCCCGGGCGTCGCATCCTAGCGCTGCCTGTCTATTCCATATGCTGCCTTCCTCGCCTTCACATCATGGTGTATTCTTGCAGCTGCCACATTCCATACGGAACTGAGTTGGCAACCGCTATTTCCGTCGAAAAGATCACCGTGCTCTTATTACCTCTTTGATGATCGAGTCCGTGAACCAGTTCGCCTGGCACAACACCTTCGTCTGTTCAAAGTTAAACGTATGAGCTTCGTTGGGGCTCTGCTCTTTGACTGCAGAATTGACCATTTAAGTAAGGTGGAAGCTTCTCACATACACATAGTCTTGTAACAGGATGCACGAGAATATAATGTTCACTGTGGAGGTAGAACAAAATGGATGCCTGCCTATCTTCGATATCATGAGAATAAAGAAAACTGACGAAGTGCTGGGACATCTTGTATACAGACAAAAGATCCACATCGACCTGCACACGAAATCCAATACCTGCCACCAACTAGCACATGGAAATCCGAGCTCAACACATTAGTAAGCAGAGCACGAGACATATGCTAAAAGGAGAGTCTACCCACCACTTTGGAGCGTTTTCGGGAAACCCTTCGCAGGAACGGCTACTCGGAGACATAGATAAGACGTGCTCATAAGTCGAACCAAGAGAAGAAAGAAGACAACCCAGAAGAAAACACAAAGCACCTATCTTCAACTCCCACGGCCTAGATTGTCAGGATTTTTGAGAAAGATATCATCACAAATACTTTCCGTTCATAAGCTATAATCAAAAATATGCTTGGCTCATCGAATGACAAACCAGGACTATGAAGTGTATAGCGTGAGTTGTAAAACTTGGCGAACAGTACATTGGCCTGATAAAGCGGTGTATTTTGCAGCGCAGAACATCTGAGAAGTGTTCGCCTCGGGCAAGCGGACAAGTCTGCAGTCGCAGAGCGCAGTCTCAATGAAGATTATAAGTTTAAATTCGAACAGACCAAAGTGCTGCGTCGGCCGAACGGGTTTTGGAACTCGATCATAAAATAGGCAGTGCAGATACGGATACACGTTGATCTTGTCAACTGGGATAGCAGCTTCCAGCTGCACCCCGCATGGGATGTAGTGGCTGCAAGAATACGCTGAGAGCGCTCCGATATGTAGGTAACGGAGGCAGCAGATGGAAAAGACAGGTAGCGGTAAGACGCGATGTTCGAACTCTCCTGCGCGTCTCTGAGTTCCACCCCGTCCTCTCCCGAGCCGCCTACGTCCGCCACTCACATGCACGACTGTTCGTGACACCCCTTCCGGGGGCGCGCGATTGGCACTGCCGTTGCCGACAACGCAGAGGAGCCTGTGGCCCAGCGGTTACAAACGCACCCGATGGACGTGATCCAGACACTTCACCTGAAGATGAAGAGAAGGAAACTTGTAGAGACGTTGCCACGGAATGACGCCTGGACTCGGCTGAGAAAACTTCATCGACACCCACTATTCACAGGGTTAACTATCAACAATACGCGATTAAAAAGACGCTTAATAGAACCAATACAGTAAACTATACACTTTCTTTAGATCAATTGTTGTTTTTGTTCCATTGGTCCATAAAGGAAAAAGATTCATGTACGTAGAAGTTATTATAAAAAGAAAGAAGTACGTAATTAGGAAAGGAGATGTGGTAAAGCACCTTCCAGAGATCTCAAGTGATATTGTCCTCATGGATAGCAAATAAGCCAAAAAATCATTAGCATATTTTCATTTAAAAATAATAAGAAATTTCTCACAAAACACGTCGATGTACAATATACTGACGAGCGTGCGGTAACTCTCAGACCACTGTAGCCATGCACTGTCACACTGACAGTGAGTTTAGAGCATTCCTGGTCGCGAATGGGACAGTGACCAGAAAGTGTAGAATAAATTTCTTTTATTTCACGTCTATGGTCACGAAGTTGGAAATCCTCAGACTACCGGTTTCGGTCGGCAATGACCATCTTCAGATCTGCAGCAAAATGTGGCAAAAAAATAGAATTATCAGATTGTCTACAGCTTAAAACAATAAAACAGATCACGATGAAAAGTATTACTGACATACATTGAATATGGTGAGGCATACCTGTATATGTCCTAATATACTGAAGCCATAGTGGCATCGTCAAGAATCATCTCGCGGCAACTGTACGGCAGTTTGTTTTGAAGAGTAGTGCTGCAGACAAGATGACCCTTGTGCAGACTGTTATTTATATATGTGTGACGTTCCTGATGCTGATTTTGTGTTTAGCTTTTGACGGTTGCGCTAAGTATATTGGGATATGTTTTTATAAAATACATACGCCTCATCATATTTAAAGCTCATTACTTTTCGTATCTATACCAGCATTACTTTTCATCACGGATTCTTCTGTTTTTTCCAGCTGTAGACAATTTGCTATTTTCAATTCTTCTTGTTTTTTACTGCAGATCTGAAGATGGTCATTGGTGACCGAAACTGGTATCTAAGGACCTACAAGTTGGTGACCATAGACGTGAAATAAAAGAAATTTATTTTTCCTTATTTTGATCACAGTACTGCTGTAAGATGTTCGTATGTGATTGTGTTATTATTTAGTTCTTGTGTAAGATGTATATAGGGAGAATGCCTCCCGTTGGAAAGGAGCGTTTTTCGCGGGAGAGGTTTTTCGAGCAGGTGGAAACTTTACCGAGTATGTGAGGTTGCAATTTAGGTTGAGATTTCCAGCATCCAGGTGCCCACATCGTGACTCTGAACGTGACTTAATTCGCAAATACCATACAGCAGGTCCAGTTCATTGTGCACCGCCAACTGGCAGGCTCACACTTTTAACCGAACGTAACGCTGTCATACTGGCTTACACGCCATCTATGTATCCTTCATAGTGTTCACTCAACATGTACCGCTGTCCACGTCTGTTATATACTGTACTAAGCCTAATAACATCATTAAACACGTCCGACATGAATTTAATCTGATGGCCGTTCTACGTTTAACGAAAACTTGCAATTCTAATTAGTTAGTTATTCGCCGATAATTGACACATGTACGAAGCTATATTGACATCCGATAATGTCTTCTGGGGGTTTAAAATTCCTTTTTCAAGCAGTATAGTTTTTACTGACAATTTATTCCCTTTCCCAAATATTGTTTGAGACACAATTAAGGAACTACAAAGAAGTTATTTAGAACTTCCACTAAAGTGAATATCTACAAGTTATCGTCTAATACCCATTACTTCAACCAAAATAAAATTACAATGTCTCTTTTCCCTGAGAGGAGAACTACTATTATTAATCGAAAATTACTCCTTGTGTGGAGAGTACGTCTCAGTTGTGGAGAGTACGTCTCACTTGTGAAAATGGCCAACAAATCTCTGACCACAGTAAACAAACATTAGAACAGAGTTTTTGTTCCATTTGAGGTGCTCTCCAATTTCCTAGAGACGGACGCATTCTGAAAGTCCTGAATAGAACACAAAAATATTTTCCATAGTGCTAAAAATATTCTTCCGTAATTTTTACGTGCATAAACGTTCACATTTGAGAGTTACTTTTAAAGTAAAGAGTGAATTCATCGACTCTAACAGCAAGTTATAGACAGTCTGACACATTCCGTTTGCTTTTTTTGCAAGCAGATTTCATAAAGTACCCATTTCGGGCGAATGTTACATCTTGCTAGCAGCCATTAACACAAATAGGCTGCCAAGAACCTTTAGCAAGCTACTATCTGACCAGCTTTAGTCGGCCTTGTCCTACTGCAGAACCTCTGAAGCCCTTGGAACTGTCGGATTGTTGTCGACAGGCTCAACACGTGTAGCCTGCCGGGTGAGGGGTACGCTAGAGCGCTCTTAACACGGACACTCCATATCCCTGCACAATCCCAAGGGCTTCGAGACAGCGTTGGACCGGACATCACCCACAAGCATTTGCAAACACTGTTGTAACTGCTTATTCGTAGCTCCAGGACATTCATATGGACCTCTCGATCCAGAGATGGCATACTCTGTCACGTAGAGGCGTTTCGAGCATTAGGCGTTGTACAATCAATGTATTTCGAGTGCGAAACTCTGTATGAGAGTTACAAAGTCAGCTTAAACAGATAGTTACCTTCAAAATCACTGCCTGCAGGTAAGTGTTGAGCATTCATTATTTTAATATTTCCAGTACGAACCCGTACTTTTTAAACGATGTATTCTGTGCTTGATAACCAGCTTAACAACGCAGTCAAGTAGAACCAGTTTGTGAGCTGTTGTATTTAGAGTAACTGAACATAATGTCTCATTAGGCTCTAGGAAAAAGGAACATAAGAGTGAAAATGGTAAACTAAAGGATGGCTATAATTAAACTTTCGCTACTTGAGAGAGCCCGCATAGAAAACCAGTGATCTTGGTACTATGAAAGTTATTGGAAACACTTGCAAGGACATGTGCAAGAGAAATTAAGAATACGCCAGTGAAAGAAAGACATTTTAATTTCGGCACGAAAGGGTAACATTTGTTAATTGCGTAACACGTGTACGTTGGAGGTAACAGACGTCGCTCGATGTGATCAGTTCATGAGTAATGTGACGTTTGTACGGATAGCATTTCACAACAGTATTGTCTTTAAAAGACGAAGTTCATAAAATATACCATCACCGTCAACATCAGATTTCAGCCTGCCGTAAAAAAGTGATGTGTATGTTGTAGCACTTTGTTGGAAATTTGACGTCATTTTGACTATTTTTTCGACCGTGACAGCCTCAATAAATATGTAAAGGTTTTTTAATTAGCGCTACCAGACACAAAATTTGTTGACTATGTATGATTTACTTATTGTACCGAGCGAGGTGGCGCAGTGGTTAGCACACTGGACTCGCATTCGGGAGGACGACGGTTCAATCCCGTCTCCGGCCGTCCTGATTTAGGTTTTCCGTGATTTCCCTAAATCGTTTCAGGCAAATGCCGGGATGGTTCCTTTGAAAGGGCACGGCCGGTTTCCTTCCCAATCCATCCCTAACCCGAGCTTGCTCTCCGTCCCTAATGACCTCGTTGTCAACGGGACGTTAAACACTAACCACCACCACCACCACTTATTGTACGTCACATTTCAGGGGAATACCTGATCATCAGGCTATGTGGCAATACAAAAAGAATTACACAATAAGATCGCATAGATGTTAAACAGCCTTTTCATAAATGCTTCGGTTATCCTGTGGAAGAAGAGAAAGTCTAGTTAGAGGCGATGTCACTTTGTAAGCTGGACTGAAGCTTGCATGAAAATGTTTTGCAAAAGTCACTTACTTTGTTCTTATGGCGTGGCAGTCTCGTTGTGATAAGATGAGGTGTTTCCATTTCTGTGGCTTTCTTGGCTTTCTTGATCACTGTTCACAAATTTTCACAAACGTACCAGGCACTTGGAAACTCTTTTACAAAGACAAATCTGTAGTGCAGTGGACAAGATGACCGTCAAAATACAGCTGGTTTCGATATAACTACCCATCTGTTGATCTATGTGGGGTCTGTTTACAAGACCAGGATGATTATAACTTAACTGACGCTTTTAAAGAGGTCTTCCAAGGAAAACGACTGATCGTAGAGAAATGAAACTTTATGGGAACATTTGTAAGAACATGCGGAAGAGAAATAACGGATAAGACATTGAATGAAACACATTTTAATTTCCACATGAGAAGGTAACACTGATTAACTGCTTGCCACGTTTACGTTGTAGCTTATAATAGTTGCTCAGTGTTACGACCGTCTGCATTCACGACATTCAGGACCCGCACTAGTGCTACGATTTCACAACTGTTCGCAGAACTTTTCGAAAGGTGGACCACGGAATGTTCAACTGTCGTGATACAGATCGTCCACTGCTTGAAGTTCGTACATTATGTTCAGCATTTTCAGCCATGGCAATAGTAACCTCTTGAACAATTTGTGGCACAGTTGACCGTCGAGCTCTCCCAGGAGCAATTTACAAATCGCCAGTTAATTCGAACTTCCGAATCATGTTCTTCACTCCCAGTGCGGAAAGAGGACCTCACGGTATTCCTTTGATACGAGTACATCGACATTCGCGACACTCGCCTTACCCGTAGAGCGGTGCTTACATTTTTCACACCCTTGTTGACTGTTTACAGCTGTAATGCGCAGTGGTGCTTGTGTTTCAACACCAGGTCACCGTATCAATACCGGCGCCTAACGTCAAATCCTGGTATTGCGATATTACTGACAATATGAATCCTGCAGCTCACAATCTGAACACCATTCCCATAAAGTTGGATACCTATACGGTAAATAGTTCTCCGTCTACAGTCATTCAAGTAGTGAAAGTTTAATTATAACTACTCTACATATGTAGGTCCGAACAAACTGTACAATAAGAAGTGCTGGAGCAAATATACCAAATGGCAAATATGTTGCTGAGGTCTTCTGGATTTGATGTTTCAATTAACAGCTCGTAACTGAAATAAGCTTCTGCCTTGAGTAAACTCAACTATCTTCTTTAACTCCCAGACGTGTTCCGGTGAAGTTTCGTCGTCAGTGAATTCTAATTATTTTCGAAATTAAATGGTGAAAAATGAAATCGGGAAATTTTACCAAAATATGTCTGTGTGTTAAAGGTGATAATTGTGTTTGTTCAAGGCAGAACCCTGTTTCCATAATTGTCTATTCAAAAGCAAACATGAACTTCAATCATAAGATGATAAACAAATCTTTTTCCATCAGACACACACCGAGTGAGGTGGCGCAGTGGTTAGACACTGGACTCGCATTCGGGAGAACGATGGTTCAATCCCGCGTCCGGCCATCCTGATTTAGGTTTTCCGTAATTTTCCTAAATCACTCCAGGCAAATTCCGGGATGGTTCCTCTGAAAGGGCACTGCCGACTTCCTTCCCCATCCTTCCCTAATCCGATGAGGCCGATGATCACGCTGTCTGGTCTCCTTCCCCAAACAACCAAACCAACCAAACCAAACCATCAGACACGGCTCACGCTTCATGATCAACCAGTTTGCCAACTTTAATTTTATTTTTATTTTTTTATTTCTATTTTTTTACCAGTACATTCACCTACATTCATCTGAGACTCTACTTTCTTCAGCTAGGCAGGTGACGTTCTCCAAGCAATGTCTGCTTCATCCCAAAAATAATTGTCTTATTACAAACTGGTTTCTATTTTCGTCCAAGGGACAACGAAGTAACATGTGGTTCCCACCAAGCACTTACCGTCAAATGCAATTTTTCTTCCTTTTCAAAATATAAAATATTTCTCTGGTCGCTTTTAATGGGTGACACGATCACGTTTTCCGAATATAGGCACTTAAATTTTGTGGGATATGAGCAGTATTTCAGCATTATGGTCTTCAATGCCGCATTTACTGCATTTTGCCGAAATGTATCACCATATGAAGTACGAGAGAATGTAATTCGAATGCTAACCGTGAGTAGTGCGTTCCAGCAATAAAGTTATTGACCGTTACGACAGTGGTGCTGAATACGACGGCTTTTATTTTATTTTTTATTTTTTTCATTTCGGTCAGACTGGGTGCTCTAATTCGACCTCCATAAATCGGTTTCTGACTGTCACAAACGTCAAATAGCTAAACGAACCGACACAAATTGGTGAAATATGGCTGTGTTAATTCGCTGGCTCTGCGTCTATTGCATGTTATAAAAGCCTTTCTCGTTTCGGACGTCATGTCACAAAATCCGCAACGTCACAGATTTCCCCTGTATTGGGAAATGTTGTCTTCAATAGGTAAATTACTTCCCTATTGTGTGTTGTTCATCTCCACCGCATACATACGAATACTACTGCAACTGAAAACTTTGCTTTAACTGTCGAATGGGGCGGAAAATGCCACTGTGGATCTGAAATACTGAGCCACACCTAAACATTAAATGGGCAGACAGTGTACGAAATGAAACATGGTTGGCCAGTAGAGTGAACGGCAAAGTTCTTCTGACCTTTTTTTCTAGAAGAAAGGGAAGAACGACGGAAGGAAGGTTGGATTTTACATCCCTACGATATCGAGGTCATTACAGACGGAACACGATCTCGGATTGTGTCGACGATTGGCCAGGACACCGGCTGATCCCTTTCAAAATAACCATACCGGCGTTTGCCTGGAGCGATTTAGGAAATCATGGAAAACCTGAATCTGGATGGCTGGAAGCTAGTTTGAACCGTCATCTTTCCGAATACTGGTCCAGTAAGCTAACTGCTGAGCCACCTCGCTAGGCTAGAAAAAAAGGAGATGAGTTCCAATGTAATCATTATAAAGGTTAACATTCGAGAAAGACTGAATTAGACAGTGGAAAACATTAAATGTGCAGCAGTTCACCGTTATGAGAATGCCTTATATTCAGGTGGTTGCAGAACACTGGAGTAAAACTAAAACCAGAAGAAAAAAACCGCTCCCTGAAATAACAGATTTGTGAGAAGTATTAATTTATGAAATTAATTTTGCCGGTTATCATGATTATGTTCTTTTTCAGTTTGTGTATAATTTCATTAACCTGTTCAGATATACAGCCGCTCATTAAAGCAAAGTAGTCAATCGACCACAGAGAAGTATGAAAGTCAGATTCTCATAGCGAAATAGGTACTAGGTGATGCACCATGAAATGAAAAGCTGCGCGTCTGTGATCGAGAATCTGGTGAAAGCTTTCAGGGATCACAATATCATCAAAAGTTATTTTTGTTTAATTGATGTACGTGATTTCTTTGTGAGGTAATTGAACCGCGAATTTACTTTCAAACCTTTTCATAATAGTTTACTTTATTTACTAGCGATTCATCTAGAACAATAACGCATTTAATCACACTATGTGAGCGTGGAAGTAGTTACCAGTGGGTAACTGATGAAAACCAATCATATTTCTTTCAACAAATGGAAATTTTATTCCTAAAAACCCTTTTTTTAGAAACAGATTTAAAATTATAATCAGGAAGCACCCTCTCAGTATCAAGTTACAGTTTATTCAGAGGCAGAAAGAACCAAGTTTTGACTGTATGAGCTTTCAGGCTGAGAAACTTGCTGACGAAGTCACGACCGCTCACAACAACCTCTGAAAGAGTACACTGGTGCAAATCTGCAGCACACCAGATTAGTTTAAACTAAAAATTTTAACAACTCACACAAGCACATAATCTATGCACCCCGTAGGAGGGATGGAAATGGTACAAAACACTAACATTATAAGATTAACTTGCCACCGAAGGTGCAACTTGATTTCTTACAAAGTAAGTGTTATGGTGGAAGGGTGGCAACTTCATATACTAAAATGACCATTTAAATAAAAACCCGTGAAATGCAGTCTTACATAAAATACACAAGGTAGGACAAACAGGCTCTACATTACGCATATACCGCCACTCAAGATGATAGGCAAAATAAAAACATATTTCAGGAATTTGGCCGTTACACTTCAAGCAATAAATTCGTTAACACCGAATCCGACAAACATGACAGAGGCAGCTAGTAACATACGGCAGACCGACAGATAGACAGACAGACACTTACTGCCTAACAAATGCGGCCGAGAGACAGACGAGCAAGCGGGGACGAGAGACTGACCAAGAAAACACGTAGAATTTAACATGTAAATGAAACAACATATCACGAATCACGTAACTTCTAATAAACTGCGATGTCTGGCGAAGACCTGGTACAGCACCCCCAAAACGCTCTCCCGAACCGTCCACTGCCAGCCGCTTCAACGGATGCAGGAAGGCGCGCCGATCTTCCGTCTCACGGCGTCGCAGCTCGCACCGGCCAGAGCAATGTCGTGGGTTGACTCCTGTAGCTCTCTTGTCGGCCGCGAAGCCACTACCCCTCGCTATATGACGTGGCCCACTGGACTGATGTGGCGACATCACATGCACCGACGCTCGAGACGGACAAGTCATCTTGTGTCTCAGTGCGTGACTGACCAACCGATCGATCCAACCTCCAATGACCTGAACAAACTCGAGCAGACTGGCGGTCTAACACATACTAGCACTCCGGACGACAGACAGACACTGACTGCCCCACACTGACCCGGCTGACCAACTGACCAGACTCACCGCTTAGAGAGCTCATAGCGGCACTTAAATGCACGTGAGCAGGCTACGTTTCCCTTTTCCCACCAGAGGGAGACACCAAAGCAGCGATTGCCACAGCGGCGCCACCGCCAGAACCGGGGGGCGATTGCCTTACACTACGCGCTGTGGCGCGCTCTTAAAAACAGCAAATTTTACCATCTACATCTACATCTACATTTATACTCCGAAAGCCACTTACTGATTTAACGTAAGACCAGAACTTCCTAGGATTTTCTGTCAGGTCGGTACATAGAATTTTACTTTCGAATTCACTGAACGCTTCACGCATAGCCCTCCTTACGCTAACTTTGACATCGTTTAGCTTCTGTTTGTCTGAGAGGTTTTGGTTGCGTTTAAACTTGGAGTGGAGCTCTCTTTGCTTTCGCAGTAGTTTCCTAACTTTGTTGTTGTACCACGGTGGGTTTTTCCCGTCCCTCACAGTTTTACTCGGCACGTACCTGTCTAAAACGCATTTTACGATTGCCTTGAACTTTTTCCATAAACACTCAACATTGTCAGTGTCGGAACAGAAATTTTCGTTTTGATCTGTTAGGTAGTCTGAAATCTGCCTTCTATTACTCTTGCTAAACAGATAAACCTTCCTCCCTTTTTTTATATTCCTATTAACTTCCATATTCAGGGATGCTGCAACGGCCTTATGATCACTGATTCCCTGTTCTGTACATACAGAGTCGAAAAGTTCGGGTCTGTTTGTTATCAGTAGGTCCAAGATGTTACCTCCACGAGTCGATTCTCTGTTTAATTGCTCGAGGTAATTTTCGGATAGTGCACCCAGTATAAAGACACTCGATGCTCTGTCCCTACCACCCGTCCTAAACATCTGAGTGTCCCGGTCTATATCTGGTAAATTGGAATCTCCACCTAAGACTATAACATGCTGAGAAAATTTATGTGAAATGTATTCCAAATTTTCTCTCAGTTGTTCTGCCACTAATGCTGCTGAGTCGGGAGGTCGGTAAAAGGAGCCAATTATTAACCTAGTTCGGTTGTTGAGTGTAACCTCCACCCATAATAATTCACAGGAACTATCCACTTCTACTACACTACAGGATAAACTACTACTAACAGCGACGAACACTCCACCTCCGGTTGCATGCAATCTATCCTTTCTAAACATCGTCTGTACCTTTGTAAAAATTTCGGCAGAATTTATCTCTGGCTTAAGCCAGCTTTCTGTGCCTATAACGATTTCAGCTTCGGTGCTTTCTATCAGCGCATGGCTTAGTAACATTTAAGTTAAGGTCCTCGATAATTATACAAGAGTCCGCGCCGGTAGATGAGTGGTCAGCGTGACAGACTGACAATCCTAAGGGCCCGGGTTCGATTCCCGGCTGGGTCGGAAATTTTCTCCGCTCACGGACTGGGTGTTGTGTTGTCCAAATCTTCATCATTTCATCCCCATCGACGCCCAGGTCGCCGAAGTGGCGTCAAGTCGAAAGACTTGCACCAGGCGAACGGTCTACCCGACGGGAGGCCCTAGCCACACGACATTTCCATTTATTATACAAGAACCTCTAAGCTCCAAATTGAGTGTCATATTATGGTGTGGGGATTGAAATGTGAAATAAGTACTTAACTGTTGATCTGGACGAGACCAAAGTCTCAGAATATCATCCACATATGTGCCCCAATATTTAATCTTGCCACTGAGCAGCACTTTGCGTAACAAAATGTGTTCAAAATTGCCCATAAAAGTTTCGGATGGCGTGAAACGGAGAGGACACCTCATATTCAGGCCGTTTATGAAAAGTGTCCCGTAAGTGGAAATACTTCTGTGTGATACAAGTCTGACTAGTAGACATCGTGTCGTTCAATTATACGTAGCTCAGGTAGCTCACGGGTTACCTTTGATACTTATCTGGAAATTTTAGGCGTACACATTTCCAGTTCTGTTATATTCATGACATTCTTGTTGCCATGACCGTCAACTAATTCTCGTTTCCGGAAAGAGCAAAATACATGTACATATCGCCTATGTGTAAGAACTCTAAAACTTCTAGTAGCCATGAGAATTTTCCATTAACCTTCTCGTAAATGTTTATTATTTCAAAATACATCTTCTAATGACTCGTCTCAATATATCTCCTAATTTTAAAGAGAATGGTTGGGATCATTGACATGTTTGCAGTTCGTCGGCATTTTATGCGTGGTCCGTTACTAATCGTTACTATTCTCTTCTTACAGTTTCGTTTGCCATCCTCTTAACTTGTACTCTGTTTGACTCTGCATTGTAAGCTACTCTGTAAATCGACTCCATAGACAGCTTATTTTTCCTAATAACGTCAGCTTTATATTGTTTAAAACTCAACTCAACCAATTTGAGGCAATTATGGTAATGTAGCTGCACTTACCTACAAAATGTATATAAAGTGCCGGGGGCTCATGGCCTTTCCTTGTTATATTTTCACTGTAACATCATTACTGACTGAACACCGTGTTCACATGAGCGTGATAGCGATGATGTGGGAATTTATTTCATTGGTGTATGTCGAGCTACCTTTACGCTACCATCCCACGCATATCAATTCGTCGCGCAGTCCTTGTTCGGCGCTGACGCATTTATTTTCGCTGTTGGCGCATGTTACGTAATTACAGAACGCTCGCTGTAGGCAAAAGGAAAATTAGCGCAGCTGCGCTTGCTAATAATAAACATAAAACATGTTACATAGAAATCACATAAAAATTCTCGTCAGGTGTCTGTCGATACATGATTTAGAGGATTAATTACTTTCCGGCTTTTGAGACACGTCTGATAGTTAATTTAAAAACATGTTACAGAGAAAAATCCGCGGCAGAGTTTGGTGACAAGATAACTTGCAACATACTACGACGATGATAGGGTTGGAGGGATAAGGCAATGCAATTTCCAATTTCTGTAGTACTGTGGTCATTGAGAGGCAGATTTTCCGCGATTTCAAACTGGAGTAATATACAAACTCTGTCTGATTATTAATTACAGAATAATTTTACAATTTAGCTAAAACAAAAATTGCGAGCTTTTACCCCCTACAAACTTGGTGTAAAGCTCTGCAGTCCTGGTCTTTTCCATATTTGAGATAAACATGAATAAAAATAGATGAATGCATAATAAAACCACTAAAAATAACCCTTTGTAACATCGCTGCGTTTTAGCCAAGCTACCCAACACAATGTTGAACTGAAATATCTCGTAAATTTGAAGGTAATCCTCAAAAATAATAATACTACTTCTCCACGAAAGGAAGATCAGTAGCGTAACCTGAAAGAGTTCACTTTTGAGGCTAAGCTATCCATGTATCTGGCAAATAGCACATTTTGTTAGTACCTCTAATTCTTCCCAATATCTTGTTCTTCTGTTTCTTCAGATACTTCTTCGCCAATTAACGAGTCTATATGCATATCGGAGCTACTGTCATGGTGTAAGAAGTCTGAAACTGACTCTGAAGAATAATCAACTACACTCCTGGAAATGGAAAAAAGAACACATTGACACCGGTGTGTCAGACCCACCATACTTGCTCCGGACACTGCGAGAGGGCTGTACAAGCAATGATCACACGCACGGCACAGCGGACACACCAGGAACCGCGGTGTTGGCCGTCGAATGGCGCTAGCTGCGCAGCATTTGTGCACCGCCGCCGTCAGTGTCAGCCAGTTTGCCGTGGCATACGGAGCTCCATCGCAGTCTTTAACACTGGTAGCATGCCGCGACAGCGTGGACGTGAACCGTATGTGCAGTTGACGGACTTTGAGCGAGGGAGTATAGTGGGCATGCGGGAGGCCGGGTGGACGTACCGCCGAATTGCTCAACACGTGGGGCGTGAGGTCTCCACAGTACATAGATGTTGTCGCCAGTGGTCGGCGGAAGGTACACGTGCCCGTCGACCTGGGACCGGACCGCAACGACGCACGGATGCACGCCAAGACCGTAGGATCCTACGCAGTGCCGTAGGGGACCGCACCGCCACTTCCCAGCAAATTAGGGGCACTGTTGCTCCTGGGGTATCGGCGAGGACCATTCGCAACCGTCTCCATGAAGCTCGGCTACGGTCCCGCACACCGTTAGGCCGTCTTCCGCTCACGCCCCAACATCGTGCAGCCCGCCTCCAGTGGTGTCGCGACAGGCGTGAATGGAGGGACGAATGGAGACGTGTCGTCTTCAGCGATGAGAGTCGCTTCTGCCTTGGTGCCAATGATGGTCGTATGCGTGTTTGCGCCGTGCAGGTGAGCGCCACAATCAGGACTGCATACGACCGAGGCACACAGGGCCAACACCCGGCATCATGGTGTGGGGAGCGATCTCCTACACTGGCCGTACACCACTGGTGATCGTCGAGGGGACACTGAATAGTGCACGGTACATCCAAACCGTCATCGAACCCATCGTTCTACCATTCCTAGACCGGCAAGGGAACTTGCTGTTCCAACAGGACAATGCACGTCCGCATGTATCCCGTGCCACCCAACGTGCTCTAGAAGGTGTAAGTCAACTACCCTGGCCAGCAAGATCTCCGGATCTGTCCCCCATTGAGCATGTTTGGGACTGGATGAAGCGTCGTCTCACGCGGTCTGCACGTCCAGCACGAACGCTGGTCCAACTGAGGCTCCAGGTGGAAATGGCATGGCAAGCCGTTCCACAGGGCTACATCGAGCATCTCTACGATCGTCTCCATGGGAGAATAGCAGCCTGCATTGCTGCGAAAGGTGGATATACACTGTACTAGTGCCGACATTGTGCATGCTCTGTTGCCTGTGTCTATGTGCCTGTGGTTCTGTCAGTGTGATCATGTGATGTATCTGACCCCAGGAATGTGTCAATAAAGTTTCCCCTTCCTGGCACAATGAATTCACGGTGTTCTTATTTCAATTTGCAGGAGTGTAGTTGTTTGAGCTGGTTTCTTCTTATTTTGAAATTGATGTCATGAAACCTAGTTCATCTACATCTACATCTACATCTATACTCCACAAGCCACCTGACGGTGTGTGGCGGAGGGTACCTTGAGTACCTGTATCCGTTCTCCCTTCCATTCCAGTCTCGTATCGTTCGTGGTAAGAAAGATTGTCAGTAAGACTCCGTGTGGGCTCTAATCTTTCTGATTTTATCCTCAAGGTCTCTTCGCGAGATATAGGTATGAGGGAGCATTATACTGCTTGACTCCTCGGTGAAGGTATGTACTCGAAACTTCAACAAATGCCTGTACTGAGCTACTGAGCGTCTCTCTTGCAGAGTCTTCCACTGGAGTCTGTCTATCAACTCCGTAACGCTTTCGCGATTACTAAATGATTCTGTAACGAAGCATGCTCCTCTCAGTTGGATCCTCTCTATCTCTTCTATCAACCCTATCTGGTACGGATCCGACACAGGTGAGCAGCATTCACGCAGTGGGAGAACAGGGGTACTGTAACCTACTTCCTCTGTTTTCGGGCTGTGTTTCCTTAGGATTCTTCCAATGAATCTCAGTCTGGCATCTACTTCACCGATGATTAATTTTATATGGTCATTCAATTTTGAATCACTCCTAATACCTACTCCCGGATAATTTATGGAATTAACTGCTTCCAGTTGCTGACCTGCTATATTTTAGCTAAATGTATTCGCAGCACACTACACTTGTCTACATTGAGATTCAATTGCCATTCCCTGCACCATGCGTCAATTCGTTGCAGATCCGCCTGCATTTCAGTACAATTTTCCATTGATACCACCTCTCGATATACGAGTACTACAGCATCATCCGCAAAAAGCCTCAGTGAACTTCAGATGTTATCCACAAGGTCATTTATGTATATTGTGAGCAGCAACGATCCTACGACACTACCCTGCGGCACACCTGAAATCACTCTCCGTCGGAAGACTTCTCTCCATTGAGAATGACATGCTACGTTCTGTTATCTAGTAACTCTTCGATCCAATCACACAATAGGTCTGATTGCCCATAAGTTCTTACTTTGTTCATTAAACAACTGTCGGGAACTGTATCAAACTCCCAGCGGAAGTCAAGAGACACGGAATTCACCTGGGAGCCCGTGTCTCGGCCCTCTGAGTCACGTGGACGAATAGCGCGAGCTGGGTATCAGACGACCGTCTTTTTCGAAACCCACGCTGATCCCTACAGAGTAGATTACTAGTCTTTAGAAAAGTCATTATACTCGAACATAATACGTATTCCAGAATTCTACAACTGATCGACGTTAGAGATATAGGTCTAAAGTTCTGCACATCTGTTCGACGTCCCTTCTTGAAAACGGGGATGACCTATGCCCTTTTCCAATCGTTTGGAACGCTACGCTCTTCTAGAGACCTGCGGTAGACCGCTGCAAAATGGGGGGCAAGTTCCTTCGCGTGCTCTGTGTAAAATCGAAGTGGTATCCCATCAGGTCCAGCGGCATTTCCTTTTTTGAGCGATTTTAATTGTTTTCCTATCTCTCTCTCATCTATTTCGATATCTACAATTTTGTAATCTGTGCGACAATCTAGAGAAGGACCTACAGTGCAGTCTTCATCTGTTAAACAGCTTTGGAAAAAGACATTTAGTACTTCGGCCTTTAGTCTGTCATCCTCTGTTTCAGTACCATTTTGCTCACAGAGTGTCTGGACATTTTGTCTTGATCCACCTACTGCTTTGACATCAGACCAATATTTCTCAGGATTTTCTGCCAAGTCAGTATATAGAACTTTACTTTCGAATTCATTGAACTCCTCTCTCATAGCCCTCCTCACACTACATTACGCTTCGTGTAATTTTTGTTTGTCTGCAAGGCTTTGGATATGTTTATGATTGCTGTGAAGTTCCCTTTGCTACCGCAGCAGTTTTCCAACTCGGTTGTTGTACCACCGTGGCTTGTTTACGTCGTTTTGTTTATACAGCAAGCTCTTTTCATTCGTTGCCATATGTTTCCTCCTCAGTAGCAAGCTTTTCTTTTCCCGTGCATTCTTTTTCCACTCGTTTTTTATTAAGTGTCGACGTTGGAAGCACTATTTGTGATGCTTTTCCCGAAAGATTCACCAAAACCTTTTCTTTATGCAACGGAATTGATTGTTCAGGTGACCTAATCTCACGAAGTGTGAGTTGAATGTTATCTTTTGCGGAGGTTATCATTGAAGAATCGTCGTCACATTGCTCAAGTTGCGGGAATTTACCCGTAACCACCTGCGGTGATCTGCCGCATTTCGTCAAATTCTGACAAATGCGCCATTGCTGGATTTGGGGGACCATCTAGATTTATTATTCACGCGCGAAAGTGAATCTTAAATGCTGTGGTGTCAAAGAGTGATTCATAGATTCTTTTTTTCACACTCTATTGTAGAATTCTCAAATAAATCAACAGAAAAGTTACATGTAAATAGTAAAAAACACAGACTTACATAATTTTCTCACCTCTGAAGCGACCTGCCGGGATGAACTTTCACGCAACAATATGTTACAATAGGTCTAACCTGTCGCCTGGTGGTCAACATCTGAAGTGATGACATTCAGTTCAAAAACTCGGTGAATTACTACATAAGTACGTTCTATAATCTGTTTAATGAATCAGTTTTGATTTGTAATACATTAAGATGGTATAAATGAATGCACTTTCCTGCTATGACTCTCCTATATTTTTGTGTCAGAAGAAATCTCTGTTCCTGTGGAGATTACTGGAATTAACTAGAATTTTTGGTTGCAGAATGACATCTACTGACAAATTTTTTCGTCATTACGATGTATGCCCTAAATGCTCCATGTATTGAAGTAAAATCTGTACGTCACATAATTGCTAGCAGCTGTTTTAGACATATACAACTGAAACAATAAAATTTAGAGATTCACTGCTGGCGTTTCCTTGATTTAAAGCTTCTGGCTCGAGGGGTCGTGATCGGTGTACAGAGCCCTTTACTGGCGTTTCGACCACATACATCTAAGTCAGACATATTCGCAGGTGCCAATTATTTTCCGCAGATGTCTCCGACAGACGGGAACGAAACGCCAGTATATAAACCATGGCCTCTCGGTCAGGTAGTTTTAGCGGAAGGAAACTAAACTGAAATATTCCATTTGGCGCATTTAGTAACTGTATATGAGCTTCGAACGGTGAAAAAGACAGCCGAATTTCTATCTAGGTCTGAAATTATATAACTGAGCCCCACACCCCAGGTTTCATAGACTAGAGAAGTTATTCAGACTTCATGTATTTCAGCTTGAACACCTGTATATGTGACAAATTATGATTTGGCATCACATCTGTATGTCACTTTATGAAAAATGTCATTATGTTCGGACCACAGATCATCATCTGCTATAAAACTGAAATGGTTACAGAATATGAATACCAGCTTTACATATGTATTGAGATGAACGTTTCTTTTAACCACATCAGACTTACAGAATGCAGGAAAATACCGAATTTATACAATATGCAATGTTGATTGGGAAATGTATATGGATATGTGTAGTTTTCTGCATTCTACAAGTTTGATGCTACAAGTTTATAACTTGATATAGATACAAATAATCATAATTAGGCAAATTTACTGTTATTAACACAGTTTTTACATATAACGATGGCCTGTTTTCAAACGAAACAGCCAAAATCTTTAACTTTTGTTTTCTTGTCGTCCTTCAGTTGCGTATAGTACTGTTATTGTTTATTGTTTGAGAATAAGCCTGTTAGGACTACGCAAAGTACTTAGAGGTTGACATTTGCCTTCTTTCTATCCATATTTTTTATTCTCGGCTTTGTCTCTTCAGGCAGTGTTGCTGTAATCTTCATCTATGGCTTTTCCCGTTTTCCCTCGTCTTCAACTTGCCGTTTTAAATTTTGGACCTGAAGATTTCTCTGTTTTGGACATCTTCTGACCAATTTCAGATCAATTTTAATCTCGCCGATCCATTTCATCGTGTCTGTTGGAGCTTCATACATGTTGTCAGAGATACAGCTACTTGTTTTGTACGTCTGTTTTAGTTCATCCGTTTAACATGTCAATGGAATTTTAAACTGATTTCTAGTGTCACTAAGGATTTTTGTGAATTATTTGTTTGCACCATCCATGCCTCACGGTCAGTAACAAGCGAATTCGGTGATTTTCATGTCATACCTCCTGACTTTTTTTTGTGTTGATATGATTTTAAATTTCATCGTACCTTCTACCATTTTGGTTGGTTCATGTATGTACTTGGGTTTCCCATTTGTTTTCCTGTACTTTCATTCAATTCCTAGCTTTTCATTAATGTTTGGCAAGTTTGTGGAATATCTGATACTGTTGCTTTTGACGTTTCGCAAG
The DNA here is from genome assembly GCF_021461385.2 of Schistocerca piceifrons. Taxonomy (NCBI): domain Eukaryota; kingdom Metazoa; phylum Arthropoda; class Insecta; order Orthoptera; family Acrididae; genus Schistocerca; species Schistocerca piceifrons. Next base: position 53,710,229 of record NC_060138.1, read on the forward strand.
ATTTGTCTACCTTTTTGCAGTTGGTCCTATTTTCAACATTGATTGGTTTGGGTGCATTGATTAGTCTCCATGGTTTACTTTCACACTTTGGGTCGATTGCCGTTTGCCTGTTGTCCACAGGCTTCAAATTTGTAATGGAGCTCATTCTGTCCTTTCTGGATGCAAAAGTGACGCCTATAAAGTGGTGAGTTTTTCAGTATTCGTTTGTCCGTTATACATTTTAAATTCCATAGTTCACAAAATCTTCTGCATTATAGTTATTTTACCTTATTTATTGGATGGCCAGCGTTTGTATTTCTTGTTCGTTTACGGTTTGCTATGTATCATACAACTTTACTGCTTGTTGTAAAGTAATTATATATTGTACGCTGAAAAGGTGTTTGTCGAAATTGACTAGAAGTTTTCGACTCCCCCTGTTTCGTGTTGCCAATCCAGATGATCCATACACTGATATTGTGGATGCAATTTTGTTGATAGCAACGGATTGGTAACCACTTTGAAAAAAAGTTAGTTTCCAGCCATGCCTCATGGTACTTCATTATTTTATGTTTTGGAGTGAAGTCAAGAGTTTTACGTTTGGAGTTTTGGCTCCACAACAAAAATTGTTTTCAATAATTTTCAATTTGGATCTGTCTTCCTCTAACTGAATGAAACTATTTTTTGTACCATAGGCGTTTTGACTTTCCTAATTGAGAGTGATGTCCAGAGACCTGAAATATATACATATTTCACAATGACGCATTTCTTTCATATTTTCATGTAGCATTTGACCCCTTTACACCCCCTTGGAGGTTGAATTTCCCAAAGCAATGAGACATGAACTTTTAAATTTGTAACAGAGAAGCCAAATACCAATTTTTATAGCTGTAGCTTTAAAATAATTCAGGAGTTCTTTCTTCTTCTTCTTCTTCTTCTTCTTCGTTTCACCCAACTTTGGGGTACGTTGAATCAATCACTTCTGTGTGTTCTGTGCCTTTCTTTTCGCCCAGTACTGCTTCATTCTTTCTGATCTTGCTTTTCTTTCCTCATCGGAGATGACAATCGTTCTTTTCTTTCTATTTTGGAGCTGGAATCCCTCTTTTCTGTCTTTGCTTATCATTTTTGCGGTCCTGTCTGTGAGCATTTTTTCTGTGATGTGTAGTTCTCTTAAGTCTTTCTCTGTTTGGATAAACCAATTTGGTTTGGATTTTTTATTCCTGAAGTAGTCAAACATTCTTTTTGTAAGTCTATTTGGGTTCATTCTGAGAATGTGCCCATAAAACTCAATTCTTCTTTTCCTCATTGTATCCGAAAGTTTTTGTGTGGTTTTGTAGAGTGTTTCATTTTTGGTATGAATTAGTTTGCCGTTATGAAATTTGGGGCCTAAAATTTTTCTCAATATTTTTCTTTCTTTGATCTCTAGCCTTTCAATTGGGCCATGGTTAGTGATATATAATGTCTCAGCTGCATATAGTGCTTCTGGTTTAATGACAGTGTTGTAATGTTTTATTTTTGAATTCCATGAGAGGGACTTTTTATTATAAGTATTTTTAGTAAGCTGAAAGGCTAGCTCAACTTTGTTTCTTCTTAATTCTATTGCTTTTTTCTCAAGGGCGTTCCAATAATCCATTCACCAAGATATTTGAATTCTTTAACAATTTCGATCTTTTGGCCTCTTACTTTAAGATATTTCATTGGCTTCTTTAATAACGATTTATTTTAAAAAAAGGCTTTCACCCACTATTTCACTCCCATAGGGGTTAAATTTAAAAAAAAATACTCAAAAACGTATTTCCTTATTTCTGACAGAGGAAACAAATACCAGTTGTAGTACGTCCACATTCAAAGTTACCTTAATAGTGACACATTTTCAAAAAAACTATCGTCCCCTGTTTCATCACCTTAGGGTGGAATTTCCAAAAAAAGTCTTCTTAAACCGCTCCTACAGTATAAGACAGACACCAACTACAAATTTCAAGTTTGTGTCCTTAGTGATTTGGGCTGGGCGATGATGCGTCAGTGGGTGAATGTACCAGTCACTCGCCGGCCGCGGTGGTCTAGCGGTTCTAGGCGCTCAGTCCGGAGCCGCGCGACTGCTACGGACGCAGGTTCGAATCCTGCCTCGGGCATGGATGTGTGTGATGTCCTTAGGTTAGTTAGGTTTAAGTATTTCTAAGTTGTAGGGGACTAATGACCATAGATGTTAAGTTCTAGGGGACTGATGACCATAGATGTTAAGTCCCATAGTGCTCAGACCCATTTGAACCATTAGATTTGAACCAGTCACTCAGACCGGACATTTCCTATTATGCGCTGAAGAACCGAAGAAATTGGTACACTTGCCTAATACCGCGTAGGGCTGCCACAATCACGCAGAAGTACTGCAGCACAACGAGGCACAGACTCGACTTATGTCTGATGTAGTGCCGGAGGGAACTTATACCATGAATCCTGCAGGGATGTCCGTAAACCAGTGAGTGTGCGAGGGGGTGCAGATATCTTCTGCACAACACGTTGCAAGGCATCCCAGACATACTCAATAATGTTCATGTCTGGGGAGTTTGGTTGCCAGCGGAAGTGTATAAACTTGAGTGTTCCTGGAGCTACACTGTAGTAATTCTGGACGTGTGGGGAGTCGCATTGTCCTGCTTGTAGTATCCCAATCCTTCGAATGCAGAAAGGACATGACTGGATCATACAGGATGCTTACGTACGTGTCATCTGTGAGAGTCGTGTAAAGACATAGCAGAGATCTCATACCACTCCAACTGCACACACTCCATACCAATACAGAGCCTCCACCAACTTTAACAGTACCCTGCAGAAATGCAGGGTCCATGATTTCATGAGGTAGTCTCTACACCCGTACACGTCCATCCGCTCCATACAATTTGAAACGAGACTCGTCCGACCAGGCAACATGTTTCGAGTCATCAACAATCCTATGCCGGTGTTGACGGGCCCAGGCGAGGCGTAAAGCTTCGTGTCGTGCAGTCATCAAGGGTACACGAGTGGGCCCTCGGCTCCGAAATCGACGATGTTTCTTTGAGTGGTTCTCACGCTGAGACCCTTTGATGGCTCAACATTGATATCTGCAGCAATATCCGGAAGGGTTGCACTTCTGTCACGCTGAATACTCTTTAGTCGTCATTAGTCCCGTTCTTGCAGGATCTTTTTCGGCCGCAGCTATGTCGAAGATCTGATGTTTTACCGGATTCCTGATATTCACGGTCCAACCGTGAAACAGTCTTACGGGAATGTGGTGTCACCGCCAGACACCACACTTGCTAGGTGGTAGCCTTTAAATCGGCCGCGGTCCGTTAGTATACGTCGGACCCGCGTGTCGCCACTATCAGTGATTACAGACAGAGCGCCGCCACACGGCAGGTCTAGAGAGACGTCCTTGCACTCGTCCCAGTTGTACAGCCGACTTTGCTAGCGATGGTTCACTGACACATTACGCTCTCATTTGCCGAGACGATAGTTAGCATAGCCTTCAGCTACGTCATTTGCTACGACCTAGCAAGGCGCCATTATCATGTGCTATTTATCTTGTGATGCATGTACCGTCAGACCGATGTTCACCAATTATGGATTAAAGTTAAGTATTCGAGAAGCTACGTACCTTTTTTGCTAGTCACAATTCCTTTTCCTGTTCCAGACCTCACGCCAGCCTGCGTGAGCTTAAACGCGTGCCTTTCGGATTCCTCCTCATAGTGGCTTGGCTGTCTTGCCAGGCCACAGCAGAGAAAGTCACCACATCAGCGCTATCTCGGAGGTGCTGTGTCCCATCGCTCGTGCACCGACTATAACACCACGTTCAAACACATAAATCTTGATTACCTGCTATTGTAGTAACAGTAACCGACCTAACAACAGCGCCAGACCCTTGTTTTCTTGTATAGGCGTTTCTGACCGCAGCGGCGTATTCTGCCTGTTTACATAGCTACGTATTTTAATACGCATGCCTAAACCAGTTTTTTGGCGCTTCAGTGTATACAGAGATTACATCTCGTGCATATTTAAACAAAATGATAGGTTTACAGAACTAATAAAAATACATAGTGGATAACTGCTTTCGCCTAAGTGATGAAACTTTGCTTTTCGCTCGTAACAGACTCTATGAAGCGACAAGCTTATGTTAAGAGTTATCGATCCTAATGAGCTTTGATCATGACGTTGATTTGGTGTTCTTTTAGAATCTAGATAACGTATGGAGGGCAGTATCAGGTATGGAATTACTTCTCCTGCCGTGTTCGGTCGTCAGCAAAGTTTCTTAGTGGAGTCTTGGAGTGCTTCTTAGCTTCAGGTATGAGCGAAGTATTGAGCGTCCGGGATGAAGAGCCATAAAACTTTTAACGTGGCAGAAACGCATGGAGGAACGAGAGACTCATTTCCCCAACCGAGATATTAACCAAGTCTGCAAACTTTCTATTCGGAGTTCGCAGATTAAAAATTCCTCCGCCCTAATCTAATGTTAGAGGGCCGTTTTATTAAAATGTCATTTGCCAGGTATTCGTGCGATAAACTGATTATTGCAGCTATCTCAAACTCCGAACAATGGCACAGAATTTATAGCTGCTTCTGGGTGCTTGATACAGTGGCGATAGCTTTCACATTAAGAATTACTTGTTTGAGTCTGCGTCTGCAGAAGAACGAGGTAACGAATGGGGCAGAAAGTAAATAATGCGATAAAAACTCTGCTGATTTGGAAGAAATTAATCGTTCAGTCAGTGAGCTCTTCAGGTGCGTGAAAGCACTGACTTACAAACTTACTCCACTGACTTACGTACTTCATTTTGCAATTATTATATCATGTGCTTTTTCTCACTACATTACTGTACACGTTTTAATCCAAAAATGTTCAGGCTTTCTTTCCTTCCCTTTGCACGCCCATAGCTCATATTAAATTCGTAAAAACACCACTTTGGCGTTACCGTGCCCCAAAATGAATGACACAAATTTATATTATTATTACTATCGGAGAAACACGGCCTTGTCCAGCTGTTTACTAGTAGTTTTGATCCAGGCACGTACTACGCACAGTGAGGCCTTGTGCTTAACGATTATGACGCCATATCTTCTGAAATATGCTCCTTACAAAGGTATAATTGTCTAGGTTCATTTAGTGGCATATGAGGACACTGCCTGTCAAACGTGTCGTGAATAAATTTAATAGTAAAGAAGTAATAGATTGTAATGTCTTGACTCATACAGTACTTTTAGTGGAAGAACAGCGGATATTTGAAATTACGTGTTAAAATTATTGCAAAGAAATGGTTCAAATGACTCTGAGCAGTATGCGACTTAACCTCTGAGGTCATCAGTCGCCTAGAACTTAGAACTAATTAAACCTAACTAATCTAAGGACATCACACACATCCATGCCCGAGGCAGGACTCGAACCTGCGACCGCAGCGGTCACGCGGTTCCAGACTGAAGCGCCTTTAACCGCACGGCCACACCGGCCGGCAAAATTACTGCAAGTCGCTAAGATGTCAGTCTCAAATACGGGATGAATGAAGTCAGGGAAATCCGAAATCGCGGTTTTACGCTCCTTCCTCACGTCGACCTGAGAGTAAGATGAGAATGGCTGAAAGTTTGACAGCCAAAAAATCCTAACATTAATAAAAATGTTCGCGTTGCGCCTACGAAATTCATTGGAATATTCTACACGTTGATAATATCTCAAGAAACACCATGCCAGAACTGTTTATGACCTCTGTTTACAATATATAGGATAAACTAAATCTCAGAAAACTGGTCTGTGGTGGAATGAAAGCCCATTCTTCAAGAGCCAAAACCAGGAAAGTCAGTGTACAGTGCTGTATCGTGTGTACGTATCCTTCGGCCTTTAGTGTTTTCTTGAGCACAGTAACAGTACCATGCCTTAACTACGAAAAATACCCTGCGTAAGAACGTGGTTAACTTTTAACACGACCCTCGATGGCAGGTAATGTTCTCCACCTAAACTAAACCCTCCCATCGCAATGCGACGGGTTATATCGTAACTCATTATTCCAACACACATTTCTCCAGTCACCCACCAGGTGTCATTCCTTACACCAACTCATGGTCTATTCGCATTGACTATAGAATTGTGTGGGTTACGCTCGAACTTGTACCCCATTCTTGATAGCTTCGTACTTACGAGTGTGTTAACTATACTTCTGACAACACTTTGGAAGTCAAGAGTAATTCTTTCCGCTGATTTCATGCGACTATCTGTAAAATACTTCGAAAATGCTCGAAGATCCCTATCCGTCAGCACATGTCGTTCTTGGTTAGCTGTTGTTGTGCCTGCGCGCTTCCATTCACAATAACGTCATCAAGAGTTGACTTGGGACACTTTAGAAGGGACGAGACGTCACTGATTGATCTGTTACTCAGGTAACATCCAATGACAAATCCATGTTCGAAGCCACTCAGCTCAACTAACCGACCCACTCTGGCGTTCACTGAGAATATTCCTCACCTCCTGTTACACAGGCGGCTCCGCCTATGTGGTGTATTTTGGTCCATTCTGCGTTACATACGGGTGTCCCCATTATTTTGATCGGATTTGTATCGAACTTTTCTGCTTCAAGTATTCCACCGACTGCTCGTACACGTTTATCCTTTACTCCCTAAGGAGAAATTGTACTACTTTCTGTGTCGACGATCACGCTACAATTATCGAATTATTACGTTTGTTAACGAGATAATAGATAGCATAACAGTTATATTGCTTCCTAAGATTAGAGCTACTCTGCGAAATGTGTGCTGCAGTTCTTCTAAATCCCACTAAAATTATACAGCTCACCTCACACACACACACACACACACACACACACACACACACACACACACATACGGCCACCCCATACGCTCATATGAATACATTATGGCCACACGGGGAAGCGTCCGCTCCTGCACAACCCATAACAGTGTTATGAGGCACCCCGTATTCCTCTCGCGGGACACATTATCGTTAATTAACTTCATGATTAATATTTAGCGACCCGCAGGCAGTGCCAGCCACAATGATAGATTGGCTATTACGTGCTGGATCCACATTGACCAATCATCACTTTAACATTCGAACGAGTAAATTGCAGAAAGAAAATGTTATTTGTCACTGTAATGTCTGTGGTACGGAAGTTGTGTAACGTTCACCCCTGTAACATATGGACTGTTAAGGCAATTTTTTACTCGTCTTCCTCACCCTATTCGCCGAGAGAATAATGATAAAACTCGAATACTGCCCTTAAGGCCGTAGCCCAGCATATATCACGCGAAACGATAAATTTGTTCCTTTCAACAGAATGCGAGATTAGATTGCTTCCCGCTTATTTTCCAAGGAAGCGAATAAATAATTCTGATAACAGTTACGATGGAAATAACTGGAAACTTATTTACTGTCAGAGTCTCTCACGAAAAGCAACTGCCGTAAATTTCAAAAATGAATATCCCTTGACATCAAAACAACGCAACGAATGCAGGTCATTTCCTGAGGGTAAAGAGAAAAAGTAAAATGTCGGCTTCTTACAGATTATTTTCTCAGTGAACTTCCTTGTAGTGCAAAACTCTGTAAGGGAATTAGGTGCCATAAGATAAATATTTCCGAAGTATCGAACACAACAGGAAATCGGTTTTGGAAAGGAGAAGAATTACTAGAATCTTACAAATAATGATTCTTAGTCACCTATTTATTTTTATGCTGCTAAAATTGTTCCTGGATTGGGTTCAAACACAGTCTTGTGATCTCGAGGCTCACGAAACTCTTATGTTTATCGAACTGACAACATTCTTTCATGTCAAATACGATTTTTGTAGTTTGGTTGGTCAATTTGGACTATGCCAGAAGGAGAAGCGGAAAAGATTGCGTTCATATCATGCTGCAGTCTCGAATGATCTGTGTACATGTTGATGTTGCGCTAAGGTAGTTTTTAGACGAATCTGATACTGTTAAAGCCACGTTATAATATTCTTAGTGTCGTAACATCTGTTCTGTTTCTGTATGTTGTAACAATGTTATACAGTGTTCGTAGATACTGTGCCCGGTAATCTTCTGCCTCCTGTTTATAGAATAGATTTATACTTTACTTAAAAGAGAGAAAGAGTGGAAAACTAGATGCACATCAGCATATGAAGCGATAACCTCGATTAAAATATATTTAATACTTAAATTATTTGATATTTCGTACGTAGTACTGAATCTTCAGCTTGGGTGTACACTTTGATAATGATTTAAACTGAAAGAACAACCAAATGATCCATAAATAACCACACTTGTAAGGAATGAGATTTTCCTCAGAATCGGAAGGAAAACTAAAACGTGGCAATTGTTAAGTAGGAGAACGTACTTGAGTATAGTGCACTTGTTGGTACACCACAGTACAGCTTAATCTGCACGTGAAGGAGACGTCGAGTTCAAATATGGTTACTTACCACTTAAGAGTGAAGAGATTAAAACGAGAGAAAAAATACAGGGGAGCACCACCAAACGAGGCAGAAGACATGACTCATCCTTCTTTTCGTTAGCGTTTATCTCGTTTTAGCTACGCATTTCGCTGAATTCAGATTATGGGGAACTTATCGTCTGTAGCTGTGGGCCCATGTGCACCTCCTCTCGCCTCAGTGGTCAGTTATCTAACACGTGGAAGTCCTCAAACTCGGCCACCCGATCCGTCTCATGTTTGGTTGGTGGCTTGCGTACTACAGAAAATGAAAGACTCTGAGGTACTTTGGCCCAACAACTCCCGTTTTCGAGGAAGCTATCCGTATGGTTCATGTCGCTCAGTCGACTCACAATTGACCGGATAGATAGATAAGTGAAAACTGAGCTTTCTTCATCAACATACATGAGATCCGCATACGCATATTTTCCTATAAACTTTTGCGACTGTCCCATATGTACTCATAAGATACGCACTGCTAAACTAAGCGCCCCTGGCGTAAACCTATCCCTCGGAAACAGAGAACCTGTGTTCGATTCCCGGATGCATTTTGCATTTGTTTTCATTTGAATTTTCTTACATAGTGAACCTGGTAGGAGTAGGAGGACTAATAAGGTAAGTAAAGCAATACGGAATAATAACAACATAGGCAAATTAATTTCTCAAACTACTTGGATTTATAAGCAATTAAAAATGAAATACTGGTCGCTTTACAATGGCTCAGTCACTCTTTCCCATGACGTCAATTTGCTTTGAGCAATTAGATGGTTGGTAATTTTCATATGAACATTCAAAGTAAATATATTCTCAGTGTCAAGTACGTCTAACGAATGTAGTCTTCGCGCAACTACATCGCTGCTTCGGAAGATTCGGAGGAAAACAAACTTGGTTCGCATTGAAACACATTTCTTTTTTTGGGAATTAATTATGATGCATACCACGTACAATATAACATTGTCTGAAAAATCGGTGCTGAAATTTGATCATGAGCTGTCCTATGAATCGTTATTGTATGCGCTCGCTTGTGCGTTTTCTGCTGGGTTTCCAAATGCTGACTTTAGTTTTGAAACCTGAAGTTAAAGTTTTTAACTTGGCTGTAAAAGTTAAAATCACGTGGCTGTCAAACTGATGTACATCTCGCCGATAAATGCCAAACGACGCCTCTCTTTTTCTAAGGAGCGTCAACATTGGACGACCGAACAGTGGAAAAACATTGTGTGGAGTGACGAATCATGGTACACAGTGTGAGGATCCGATGGAAGGGTGTGGGTATGGCGAATGCCCGGTGAACGTCATATGCCAACAGTAAGATTCGGAGGGGGTGGTGTTATGGTGTGGTCGTGTTTTTCATGAAGGAGAACGTTGTTGTTTTGCGTGGCACTATCACACCACAGGCCTACATCTACATCTACATCTGCATGGATACTCTGCAAATCACATTTAAGTGCCTGGCAGAGCGTTCATCGAACCACCTTCACAATTCTCTATTATTCCAATCTCGTATAGCGCATGGAATGAATGAACTCCTATATCTTTTCCTACGAGCTCTGATTTCCCTCATTTTATCGTGATGATCGTTACTCCCTACGTAGGTCGGTGTGAAAAGAATATTTTTACATTCGCAGGAGAAAGTAGGGGATTGTAATTTCGTGAGAAGTTTCTGCCGCAACGAAAAACGCCTATACTTATGTTTTAAGCACCTTGTTGCTTCCCACTGTTGAAAAGCAACCCCGGTATGGCGAGTGCATCTTTCAAGAAGATCGAGTACCTTTTGATAATACACGGCCAGTGGTGGAGTGGTTACACGACAATAACATCCCTGTAATGGATTTGCCTGCACAGATTTCTGACCTGAATCCTATAGAACACTTTTTGTATGTTTTGGAACGCCGGCTTCGTGCCAGGCCTCACCGACCGATATCGATACCTCTCCTCAGTGCAGCGCTTCATGGAGAATGGGTTGCCATCCCCAAAGAAACCTTCCAGCAGTTGATTGAACACATGCCTGCGGGAGTGGAAGCTCTCCTCGAGGATAAAGGTGGGCAACACAATATGGAATTCCGGCATTACCGATTACTGTGCCACGAACTTGTAAGTCATTTTTAGCCTGTTGTCCCGATACTTTTGATCACATAGCGTACAGTTGTACCTAGTTCGTCCACCGCAGGAATCCAGTATCAGACATAACTTGTTATCAACAACGTATGGTTTTAAAATGTTCTCCGAATATGTTCTGTAAATAGAGTTCTTCTATTTGGAGCGGGTGAAGTAAACATTGTTTCACGAGTCGGTTAAACTAGTGATCTGTTCTACAGGGTGTCCCAGAAATGTTGAGCCAAAGTTCTAGGGGAAGTGGGGCACATCATAAGGGTTGAGAATTGCATAGCAACCCATGCACGCAAAAGTCAGTTATATATGGTAGCAGCGGTCCTTGGTTGGTAAGTAAACAAGCCAGTGTTTCATTTGAAACATTTATTGAACATTTGGATACAACATGAACACAGTTCTAATGTTACAATAGGTGTTCTAAGTTCTCACCACCAGACACCACGCATGCCTGCCACTCGACGGAGCACTGAATGACGGATACGCTCGAACTAACAGGGAGTTCCTTTGATCGTAGCAGCTGCGCAGACGATTCTTGCGTCGAGACCATTTCAGACTCCACAGGATTGCGATACATGTAATATTTTATGGTTCTCCATTGAAGGAAATCAAAGCTTCATGAATACCCTGAGTGTAAGGGCCAGGGAACAGGTCCACCATGGCCAATCCATGGAATGACCTGTTCTAATGCTTACGAAGGGTCAGTCCAAAATTTGTAAGCACGCTATCATGTTGGAGCCACATGCTGAGCCTGTCATTTGCTGGAACATCTTTATACCAATCGGGAAGAATCAGTTTGTGGCACTCATGTGGGATGTAAAAGGTACGGCAAGACTAACCAATCACCGACAACCACCCGGCCGGCCGGGGTGGCCGAGTGGTTCTAGGCGCTACACTCTGGAACCGCGCGACCGCTACGGTCACAGGTTCGAATCCTGCCTCGGGCATGAATGTGTGTGATGTCCTAAGGTCAGTTAGGTTTCAGTAGTTCTAAGTTCTAGAGGACTGATGACCTCAGAAGTTAAGTCCCATAGTGCTCAGAGCCATTTGAACCATTTCAACCACCACCCGCCACCGCTTACATACAGACACACACATATATTAATTGTGAAGCGATGTTGTAGCCTACTGCATTGTGCAGCGTACCTTGGGGCATTTCTGTTGCCCACAAATGCTCATGCTGATGATTGAAAACACCTTCTTTAGTGAATGTGGCTTCATCAGTGAACAAGACATAATCTGGCAAATGCAGGAACCACTGTGTGAAACGGAGACGTGCAGCATGGTCGTCGAGATGTAATAGGCAATAGCTGCACCCTTTGGAGAAGGAAAAGGACGTCGCTTAAGGACGTGGCGCTCGGTATACGCTGGTCACTGATACGTGGCGTCCTTGAGTCCGAGACAACGGCAAGGTTGCTGGTGTTTGGATTAGTCTGCGTGGCATCCACCACACTTTGGTCACTGACGACCGAACGCGCCATGTAGATCGTGGCCTGCCCTCTTTAGCCCTGCCACTTCTTACTGACCCGTACTCCCAAATATTTCGATGCAGACGTGCATGAAAAAAAAAAAAAAAGAACTGTGATGCAGTTGATGTTTGTCTGGGGAGCGTTCTCGTTAAATGCGTCTAGCGATTGGTCGTTACATTCAGCTGTTCCATACTTTTAAGTGCATTTCTGCAAACTCAACACTCTTATACCTCTCCACGCTCCTCGCGTGTTTCCCTTCCCCCCCCCCCCCCCCCAAAATTACTCTCGTGTAGAGCGCCAAGTAGCAGCTTTCCCATCCGGTTCGCTTTCATAGGCGGCGTAAATGCGGTACAGCAACAACTAGCGGCGTTCGCCTCCGGTACCTTCGTGTACATCAGTACGTAGTGGCGATCCCGTCCAGTACTCTTGTGTACACCAGTAACTAGTGGCACTCTCTTCCGGTGCTATGGTGTACAGCACCAAATAGTGGCGTTCCCATGTTCCTGATGAAATGAGTCCACTTACAGATCAACACATTACAGAACGAGTATTTATGAACAGATCCGACAATACGTATCGACGCTTGGGTTATTTCATTATTGAAATTGTAACTATTCTCATGAAATTATTCTTGTCAAATGTTAAATTTTGCGTACTATCTAAATTCTTCACTTGAAGTTTTTCAAAGAGCAGTTTTTCATTTTGAAAACCAATTGTATTCTGATTCTCATTTAAAAAATAAAGATGAATTTATGCTTGACTAAAAACGGGTTTTCAATTAGAAATAATGTAAGAAACAATAACGCCGCAAATTTCACACAGAAGGTTATTATTCGTCTGTCATTTCTGTGAAATAATATAACAGTAGCTATGGTATGAGTAATAAATTAAAAACTTAACAATTTATTCATAATTTTCAATAAAAGTAGAAAGTAAATGAACTTCTGCCTGTTTCAACATTAAATGCCTTTATCCGCTTGTAGCCCTTCCACAACATAACACAAATAAGACGGTTAGAATAGTCGTATAATCTCCGAGTACAAAATGAATTTTTAACAGAGGTATAAAAAATTAGAATCAGTAGGAGGACACTGGTGAATTTTTTGTAGTGTTGAAACTCATCATTACTTTCTGAGAGAAGCAGCGAACTAAGGATAGACAAACATTTTAGTTATTTATCTACTTTCTTTCATATCTCTGTATCTTGAAATGTGTAATCTAGAAGCTTAAGAGCCTTGTAATTTTTCAATTTTTCTTTACGTCTATCTTCAGTGCTGAAAAAAAGCAATAAAAAAACCGAAAATCGGTTATTTCACAAACTGGTTCTTTTGAGCGGTTTTAGCAATCAGTTTAAGCTGGAGATGAAACAAACCTGTACCACCGTAAACCGTTTATTTGAGTGGGTACTGTACTCCCTAGTTGCGGCCATTGTTTGTTACACAACTCTCAATTCTTATGATGATCCGTATGATATAGCCCATCTCTCTTAGAAGTTTGTAGCAACGTTTGTCTAGTACATCTAGTGTATTCTGAGGACCAAATTAATCATTATTTTCATATAAGCGCGGGGAAATTTTAGGCAACAATTTTTCAACCGCTGTGGTGGTATACACTGTTCAGCTAGAACATTGTGACCAACGACCTGCTATCGACATAAACACATGCAAGATATAGTAGCGTCACCTGGCGAGGAATCACCACTAGCCACACACACGCACGATGTATGTAGTATTAGCCAGCGTGCTGTCCGTGCGTAGCATGGAGAAGGCGCGCAATCTATCTGAATCTGACAGAGGGCAGATTCTGATGGCCCGGAGGTTCTTAGGAAATTTCACGAATTGTCAGGTGTTCGAGGCGTGCCGAAACCAAGGTGGAAACATGTACAGACATCGCGAGATTTGCAAGCCACCCCTCATTACAAATATCGGCCGTCGTAGTACAGGCACACCGGCAAAACAGGACAGATATGTTGCGAAACATACATCAGATTTTAATGCTTAGCAGAATACTTGCGTGTCTGAACACGCACTCCTAACGATGGGTCTCCGCAGCCAATTTTAACACTACTGAAATGGGTACGTGTCCATCGGTACTGGACGTTGGCGCAGTGGCAGAGCTTTGCATGGTCCGTGATGAATACCGATACCTTCTCCTTCATGTCGATAGGACCTTGCGAATCCGACGTCTTGCAGGGGAACAGCTGGGGGCAGTTGTCTTACGGGACGGAGAGAAGGTGGCGGCGGGTCGTTTATACTTTGCGAAACGTGGACGTGGGCACTCATGTGTCGAGTGGGGGTCGCGCAAAGCACCATGACGACCAAGAAATATCGTACACTGGTTGAAGACCCCATGCATCCCTCCATAACGGTCATGTTTCCTGCCGGCAGTGGCATTTTTTTCAGCAAGATAACGCGCTATGTCACAAGGGCAGGAGCGTTATGGAGTGGTTCAAATAATGCAGTGGAAAGTTCCAATTGATGTACAACCACCCGCCCCTCCCCCAAACCGCCAGATCTCAAACTGATCGCACATATGTGGGATGTGATTGAACGTGGCGTTAGAGGTCATCGCGCCCGTCTCCGGAATTTACGGGAATTATGAGACTTCTGCCTGCAGGTGTGGTTCCAACTCACTCCAGCGACCTATCATGGATTCATTGCTCCCACATCACGAAGCGTCGCAGCTGTTTTCCATGTCTAAGGTGGACATATGATCTGTTAAGTAGGTGGTCATAATATTTTGGTTAATCCGTGTATTTGCGCAGTTATATTATCTACAATATCAACTACGTCTAGGGGTTTTTGCTACCTTATGCAATAACTTAATCATAGCTAGCACTTGGTTCAAGAACCATAAAAGAAGGTTGTATTCATGGAAGAATTGTGGAGATACTAGAAGGTATCAGATAGATTATATAATGGTAAGACAGAGATTTAAGAACCAAGTTTTAAAATGTAAGATATTTCCAGGGGCAGATGTGGACTCTCACCACAATCTATTGGTTATGAGCTGTAGATTAAAACTGAAGAAACTGCAAAAAGGTCGGGATTTAAGGAGATGGGGCCAGGATAAACTGACTAAACCAGATATTGTACAGAGTTTCAGGGAGAGCATAAGGGAACAATTGACAGGGATGGGGGAAAGTAGTACAGCAGAAGAAGAATGGGTATCTCTTAGGGAAGAAGTAGTGAAGGCAGCAGAGGATCAAGTAGGTAAAAAGACGGGGGCTAGTAGAAATCCTTGGGTAATAGAAGAAATATTGAATTTAATTGATGAAAGGAGAAAGTATAAAAATGCAGTAAATGTAGCAGGCAAATAGGAATACAAACGTCTCAAAAATGAGATCGACAAGAAGTGCAAAACGCCTAAACAGGAATGGCTAGAGGACAAATGTAAGGATGTAGAGGCTTATCTCACTAGGCGTAAGATAGGTACTGCCTACAGGAAAATCCAAGAGGCCTTTGGAGAGAAGAGAACCACTTGTATGAATATCAAGAGCTGAGATGGAAACCCAGTTCCAAGCAAAGAAGGGGAAGCAGAAAGGTGGAAGGGTATATAGGTGTTCTAGACAACGGCGATGTACTTGAAGACAATATTATGGAAATGGAAGAGGATGTAGATGAAGATGAAATGGGAGATACGATACTGCGTGAAGAGTTTCACAGAGCACTGAAAGACCCAAGTCGAAACAAGGCTCCGAGAGTAGACAACATTCCATTAGAACTACTGACGGCCTTGGGAGACCCAGTGCTGACAAAACTCTACCGTCTGGTGAGCAAGGTGTATGAGATAGGCGGAATACCCTCAGACTTCAAGAAGAAAATAATAATTCCAATCCCAAAGAAAGTAGGTGTTCACAGCTGCAAAATACTAAAACGCATTCTTTACAGACGAATGGAAAAACTTGCAGAAGCCGACCTCGGGGAAGATCAGTTTGGATTCCGTAGAAATTCTGGAACACGTGAGGCAATACTGACCTTACTACTTTTCTTAGCAGAAAGATTAAGGGAAGGCCAGCCTACGTTTCTAGCATTTGACAATGTTGACTGGAATACTCTGTTTCAAATTCTAATGGTGGCAGGGGTAAAATACAGGGAGTGAAAGGCTATTTACTATTTGTACAGAAACCAGATGGCAGTTACGAGAGTCGAGGGGCATGATAGGAAAGCAGTGGTTGGGAAGGGTGTGAGACTGAGTTGTAGCCTCTCCCCGATGTTATTCATTCTGTATATTGAGCAAGCAGTAAAGGAAATTCGGAGTAGGCATTAAAATCCATGGAGAAGAAATAAAAACTTTTAGGTTCGCCGATGACATTGTAATTCTGTCAGAGATAGCAAAGGACTTGGAAGAACAGTTGAACGGAATGGACAGTGTCTTGAAAGGAGGATATAAGATGAACATCAACAATAGCAAAATGAGGATAATGGAATGTAGTCGAATTAAGTCGGGTGATGCTAAAGGAATTAGACTAGGAAATGAGACACTTAAAGTATTAAAGGAGTAATGCTATTTGGGGAGCAAAATAACTGATGATGGTCGGAGTTGAGAAGATATAATACGTTAACTGGCAATGGCAAGGAAAGCGTTTCTGAAGAAGAGAAATTTGTTATCATCGAGTATAGATTCAAGTGTCAGGAAGTCGTTTCTGAAAGTATTTGTATGGAGTGTGGCCATGCATGTAAATGAAACATGGACGACAAATAGTTTGGACAAGAAGAGAATAGAAGCCAACGAAATATGGTGCTACAGAAGAATGCTGAAGATTAGATGGGTAGATCACATAACTAATGAGTAGGTATTGAATAGAATTGGGGAGAAGAGGAGTTTGTGGCACAGCTTGACAACAAGAAGTGACCGGTTGCCAGGACATGTTCTCAGGCATCAAGGGATCACAAATTTAGCATTGGAGGGCAGCGTGGAGGGTAAAAATCGTAGAGGGGGACCAAAAGATAAATACGCTAAACAGATTCAGAAGGATGTTGGTTGCCGTAGGTACTAGGAGATGAAGAAGCTTGCACAGGATAGGGTAGCATGGAGAGCTGCATCAAACCAGTCTCAGGACAGAAGACCACAACAACAAACAATGCTATAGCGTGAGATGAATGCTCACCTTCGCAGCACTTATTTTCATACGACGAGCATTAAAATTTTAATTGATTACTAAACCAATTATTTTGAAATTTATTTCCTGTTTCTTCTTCTTAGTATCGTCTCCTTGGAGCAGACCAATGTAGGCTATTTCTTACAGTCGAACGCTTCCTGTGGATTTAGGCTTCCTGATCTTAGATTTCCGTTTATAGTATCGAGCCACCGAAATTTAGGTCTTCCACGTCGTCTCTGGGCTTTGACAGCGAGATGACAACCTGAGCTGATGACTGAAGTAGATGGTGCCCTTACGAAATGTTCGTACCACCGAAGTCTCCATTCCTACATGTTTTCACTGGCTACAACCACTCCATATAACTGTCGGACTTGTCGAGTTGTTGATGTGCTCTAGCAGGCAAATGACCTATTATCTTGTCAGTATCTGCGTTTCCATGACGTGAAATGTGTGCTCAGCAGTGGGGGTGGCCCAACACTCGTACCACATATTGCAGCTGGCCTCACCATTGTGCGGCAAATGGAGCTCCTGTTCCTACCAGTTTCGATGCGGAAGAAAATATAAATAAAAAAAACAGTGCATAATGCAACTTTGAATCGAACAGAGGTTTGCTGTTTCCAAGCCAGATCCCTTGAACGCTACGCCATCGGAGCTTTCGTTTCATAGCGCATTCATTGTGGATACATAAGCAGCAACCGAAAAAGTTTCTTTTCTCGATTTCGGGGAAGATATTCGTTTGCGACCCCACATATGCTGATGAAAACTGCTCAGTTTTCAATTATCTATACACCCTCAATTCTGAGTCGGTATGTGTCATGAACTTTAGGATTAGTTCCCTAAATTGGGGGCATGTTGAACCAAAATGTTTTATAGTCCTTAATTTTACTGTAAGTACTTCTTTATGCAAGTTGGTGCCGGAACGCAGCTATTCAATGCAAACTGCCAAAATCGAAACGCCTTCAGCCATCTAAATTAACAATTTTATTTTATTTGTGCAACCAGTTTCAGCGTTGCATTACATCTTCATGCCCTCTGACTGTCGTATAGGAAGCATCCCACCTTTTGTCAAGCTGAAATAAAGGCCAGCACACAGTCACTGGTATTCGTTAATTTCTTCTCAAAAACGGCGTTGTGTCTCATTTTTACATTTAATGGTGAGTGTACAACAGCAAATTAACTGTTCACAGGTTTCACTTTTTACGTACACACCGTACTAAATCTGCAATTCCATTCGCAGACCACATCAGAAAATGGAGCAGCAGGTAGTTTGCTTATTACCGTCGTTTCTTTCCTACCGTGTTCCGCTCGTGAAAGGTGGACAGGTAGATAGACTACTGGTAAAACTCCGTGTGGTATCTAATTCCTCGTGGTGAGTTTCTGGGTATAAAACGACATTTTACCAGTCCTTCTTGCAACATAAAGTCTCGGAATTACAGTTTAACAGTACCCTTAATCGCCCAGCAGTGATACACTACTCTCAATAGCATTCCTCTGACGCTAACCGCTCTTACTATATCAACCCGCGACGAATCGCACTAAAATCCTTTAGATTTTTTGTCTTTTCCACGAAAAACAGGGGACGTTTGACTTGCAGTCATTGTCACGAAGAGTAAGTAGTTGTGTCTTCAGCTACATTAATCGAGAACTGGTTACAAATTGTTTTGGCATTGATAATTACCGATTACCTTGAAGTATTATACTCCAGATGTTATTTCAGTACTACTGAAAGAACCCGTAGAGCAATGTGCTGTACATATGTGGATATTCTCTGTCTCCTCTATGAATCGTACCTTGTATACGGCTGTAGTTTTTACCCGTTATCACACGTCTTTGGAATGGAAATGTAAAAATCAGATGCACATTGCTCCAGATATACGTATATGACTGAAGTTCTACCAGCTTTGTCTGTTCCGAAATATTAGTTTTCTACGTGTTCCTTAACCATCGTTTTCAACAATAACTCGGACGTTTATTTAGTAACTTTAACCCTTCGGTGGGCGCGCCTGCAGCAGATAGCCGCAAGGTATAGTTTTCTGTTAGTATCTCAGATAGCGTTTCAGTTGCCTCGACGTCCAGATACGTATTTATTGTTCTCAACGGATGTCACCACTTACTACATTTGCGCTATTCATGCTTCCATCAGTTTGGTCGCTATTGTTGTTTGAAATGTGAGTGTTGCGTTTGCGGTGTGTTTGCCGCCATGCGCCTTGTGATGTAAGTGCTTTCTGTACTTGTGTTTTTCTTTCGCCTCAAGGGAAGCTTTCTTTTATATTAGTATATAATGAATATTCGAATCGAATCAAAGTTCCCATATGCAATTTTCATTACTTTTTACAGTCTTGGATATTGATTCGCTACAATACGTTACTTTTACAAAAACATGTGTTTCATTAGGTCTCATAAAAGCGCGGATATGGAGAAAAACAACGCATTTGACAGGCACCGTCTAACTGTACTCCGAGAATTGTCAGAAGAAGAATTACAAGAATTGTCAGATTCATGTGAATCTGAGTCGGAAGATGAAATCATTGAAAAAGAAAACCGCAGCAGTGACTCCGAACAATCAACAGAGAAAACAGATGACCACCTGGTTGAAGAAGGGAGACAACAAACAGAGGATTGCCGATTTTACGTAGGAAAATATAAAGAAACTATTTGAGTAAGTAAACCGCTTCCTTCTTATCTTAAAACCAAGGCCAAGAACATCCTAAGAGTTTTGCTAGGTCTAAAAGCAAGTGCTGAAATTACGGAAAAAGGAATTTGATGCATTTTACCTATTTATTACTGATGGGACTATTATTTTTCCTCATCATCATCATCATCATCATCATAATCATCATTTAAGACTGATTATGCCTTTCAGCGTTCGGTCTAGAGCATAGCCCCCCTTATACAGTTCCTCCATGATCCCCTATTCAGTGCTAACATTGGTGCCTCTTCTGATGTTAAACCTATTACTTCCAAATCATTCTTAACCGAATCCAGGTCCTTCTCCTCGGTCTGCCCCGACTCCTCCTACCCTCTACAGCTGAATCCATGAGTCTCTTGGGTAACCTTGCTTCTCCCATGCGTGTAACATGATCCCACCCTCTAAGCCTGTTCGCCCTGACTGCTACATCTATAGAGTTCATTCCCAGTTTTTCTTTGATTTCCTCATTGTGGACACCCTCCTGCCATTGTTCCCATCTACTAGTACCTGCAATCATCCTAGCTACTTTCATATCCATAACCTTAGCCTTGTTGATAAGATAACCTGAATCCACCCACCTTTCGCTCCCATACAACAAAGTTGGTAGAAAGATTGAATGGTGCACAGATAGGCTTGGTACTGACTTCCTTCTTGCAGAAGAGAGTAGATCGTAGCTGAGCGCTCACTGCATTAGCTTTGCTACACCTCGCTTCCAGTTCTTTCACTATGTTGCCGTCCTGTGAGAATATGCATCCTAAGTACTTGAAACCGTCCACGTGTTCTAACTTTGTTCCTCCTATTTGGCACTCAATCCGTTTATATTTCTTTCCAACTGACATTACTATCGTTTTGGAGATGCTAATCTTCATACCATAGTCCTTACATTTCTGATCCAGCTCTGAAATATTACTTTGCAAACTTCCAATCGAATCTGCCATCACAACTAAGTCATCCGCATATGCAAGACTGCTTATTTTGTGTTCACATATCTTAATCTCACCCAGCCAGTCTATTGTTTTCAACATATGATCCATAAATAATATGAACAACAGTGGAGACAGGTTGCAGCCTTGTCTTACCCTTATTTTGTCTTACCCTTATTTTTACTTAGGTTAAAAATGTAAAACGAATTGCGGTGCAAAAGCCACAAGTGCCCACTCGTGGAAGTATGAAAGCCGTGCCCACCTAAGGGTTAATGACATTACATTGCAAGAAGAGAATCCGAAATGTAAGGAAACAGTTCCGGGTTCGAATCACGTTCCGGCACACAGCCTACAAGGAGGCTTTAAATCATCACAAAATCTGGTGCAGAATGTACAGGGTGACAATTACTGAGCTATATGAGAAAAACACAAATTAGTTAGAAACAACGTCGTGCACAAACTTTATTCAGCATGTTAACGGAAATATTCAGAGGTAGGTTATGACATGTTTGATATGCCTGCCATCAATGGCGATGATATGGCGCAGACTGATAGCGAAATTGTGAATGATTTGCTGAAGTGTCGGAACATCGATGCTGACTGGCTGTTTTCGGCTCAGAAATGGTTTTGGGACTATTGCTGTACACCTTGTCTTTAATATAGCCCCACATAAAGGAAACGCATGTGCTCAGACCCGAAGAATACTGTAGCCAATCGAGGACCATGCCAGTGACTTCTCGGTACCCCAGAGCCAGAATGCGGTCCCTAAAGTGCTCATCCAGGACATCAAATACTGTCTTGTTTCGATGGGATCTAGCTCCGTCTTGCACTTAGCACTTCTCGTCGAAATCACAGTCACTGTGGATAATGGGGATGAAATCACCTTACAAAACCTTCACGTACCGTTCGGTAGTCACCGTACCATCCAGGAATATTGCACTGATTATTCCGTGACTGGACATTGCACACCACACAGTCACCCATTGAGGGTGAAGAGACTTCTCGATCGCGAAATGAGCATTCTCAGTACCGAAAATGCGCCAATTTTGCAATTCAAATGAAAGTGGGCTTCGTCGCTAAACCAAATCGTACAGGCGCATACTAATTTCCATCATGCTCAGCGACAAACCGTGCAGTTTGAACGTCCTAACGCAAACCATTCAGAACTTATGACGATTTTATTTCATATAGTTGAATAACTATCACCCTGTAAATGCCCTGTGGATCCGAAATATATTCAGGTACCTTAGTAACCGCCCATCACGTCGTCCAGCTGGAAAGAATGCACCGCCGAACGTGATGGCATGGCAGCAAATGCAGAGCTGAAAGAGGACGCAACGTTTAAATACATGCCGCGTAAAGTTTATTGTTTATTTTCACAAGACTGTTTGATTACCCATACTAACCACTTGTATCTCTCAATTAACCTATTAACTTCTGTTTTCATTAATTAGTTGCTTGTATATTTTGCCATTTGGAGTGTTTTTAGTCATTACTCTGCCGCGTCTCTCTCTGTCTCTCTATTGGCATTATCCGCAGATAAATATCCGACGTCTATGGTCGGCGCCAAACTGATGTTTCATCCAACAATTAGCGCGCACTGGCCCGGTTTATTGCATTATATTCAACTGTCGATATGCACTGCTGTAGTCGAATTTGTTTATTTTCCATCAGCTTTTCGAAGAGATGTACAGTCACACAGCATTTCAGAACACAGTTCCAGCAATGTCAAGTGTAGGTCGGGATACATGAGCAGCCATCTACAAGCAGCCACTGTGGTGATTCTTATTTCTGAAATTTGTTGCGGAACAGATGAAAAATCGTAGTGCGACTTTGACTTTAGTTGCAGAGACTGATAATAAAAATTAGCCGGTTTTTGTACATCTATATACGGATGTGTCCTGCTTCAATAGTTATTTTCTTAATTATTTCATGAGAGTTGCACTTAATTCTAAGCTGTCAGGGTACCATTCTTAGACTTATAGATCACGAAGTTAGTTAATTCAAGACCTCCATGACAAAAAAGCCGAAGATAACAGAAAAATAATGACCTACAGTCAAGCGCAGCCCGTATTTAAAGGCTCTGAGGCCGAGCCGCACCAAAATATATAGGGTGACACACGGGAGACGGACGGTTTTTGATGAAATAATAACCAACTTTAAAATCAATGCATGTTTATTTACACAAAATCAAAGCTCATTATTTGCCATTTTAGCTGCAAAATTTATTAGTGAAAAATAATGTCATCAAGGTTATGTCCATCATTTCGAATGCAGGACTCAAGTGTCTTCTCAAAATCCTCCATCACACAAAAATCTCTGCAGAGATGGCAGCAATTTCTTGAGTGATTGCATTCGTCAACTCGTCCAAATTTCGTGATTTGTGGTTATACACATGGTTCTTAAGGTACCCCCACAGATAAAAAGTCCTACACTGACAAGTCGGGAGACCTGAGAGGCTAAGGAACATTGCCGAAACGTGAGATAATCCGACCAGGAAACATGCGTCTAAGAATTGTCATTGAAGTGTTTGTGGTGAGTGATGTTGCTCCAACCTGCTGGAATCAAACGCGTTTTAAAGGGATTCTTAGTTCTGGTTTCAAGAATGTTTCAAGCATACGAATGTAACGAACGAATTAACAGTAACTGTGGTCCCGTTCTCTTAATAAAAATAAGATCCAATAATGCCAACAGAGCCAAGAGCACACCAGACTGTTACTTTTTTGAGTGTAGAGGACGCTGGTGGATAAGGTGTGAATGCTCTGGAGCCCAGTAACGTAGGTTTTGCTTATTCACAATCCCGTTTAAATGAAAATGAGCTTCATCGCTCATCAATGAAATTTCATTTTCATTCTATCCCAAAATCACTTGCATTCTGTAAGCGAAGTCTTCTCGTACAGCAAAATCAGTTCCCTTAAGTTGTTGGACAATTAGCATTTTGTAGGGATAGAATTTAAATTCTTTATGCAAAATACGTCTAACCGATTCACGATTGATTCGTAACTCACTAACATGACGTTTGCTGACCATCCTGGGCTTCTGACTGCCGCTTGCCTTACCATTTCAACATTTTCTGGTGTCATTACTCTGCGTCTCGGGCCAGGATGCTTCTTGTCCACTATGTTTCCAGTTGATCTGAAGTTTTCCACCCATCACCACCTAGCAAGTGTTCCATGAATGATTAGTGGAAAAATGGCGCGCAAAATATCTCCTGCCCGAAACATGCCGCGTTCCTTTAGTTTCCTTGCTTGCTGACTGCGGTAAAGGGTGTTGTTATCAAGTTACCTCATCGGAGTATATTAGCGACGCATGAGTTTACTGAGTTTTAATTTCTTGCGAATCAGAGCAGCGCACCACGATTTCTAAAACAAAACAATATGAATTCAGTGTGCAGTTAACCAGGTAAAATTTTGGAACATGCTGTTAGGATGAAGTGAAGGATCTTGGTACGCCAAGACCTTATGTAAACATGAACAAGGAAGAGAAAACAGAGTAAATCTAGGCAAGGTATACACGCAGTTTCAACGGAGCATGTACAATGCAGCTGAATGATTGTGTGCGCTAAGTCACTTATAATGTATCAATACGGTGTGTGAATTACCGTGCCGGTTGCTCGGGTTGCTCATGGCGGACAATCACAGCATAAGGCAAATGGCCTCATGGAAACATAACTGTTTCGTCATGCGAACTCATAAGCGCCGCGGTTTGAAGTTTGGAAATGAAAATACCAAAAACATTAAGGATACAGCGAAGCCAACATACACCGGACATTAAAGGCCTAAGGAAATACAGTATGTAAACATTTGGTGGCTTGGTGGCTAGTGCGTGATGTTACGTGGGAATTAATGTCACCAAAGCTAGTGCCATCAGTTCTGTAGTGTATTTTTGTACCTCTAACATGAAAATGATGAAGGAATACGCTTCATTGGATCATATAGGAACTCTCAGCTGGCGTCTTACGTAGTGCAGCATATGTGCTTCCATGCTTCTAACGCAAGCGTACTTCCACAGAAAATGGAAGAACGTCTTACAGCAAGTCAGAAAATGTTTGTAAGGAAACAATAAACTAATGAAACGAACATAGTAAAAGTTAATCTTGAAAACAGAGATTCAGTTTACGGGATTTTCTGTTTTGGAGAAATGAAGGCGACTGTCTGGATGCAAATTGAAACTAATAGTTAACGTGATCAGGAGTGCTTTTAGTAAAATCAACGATGATTTTAATGTATCTGAAACAGAAAGGCTTACAGTTGGTAAATATGACGTGTTTTGACTTCTTTACGTAAGACATAATGTGAAAAAATTAAAAATATTCGCAATTAATTGCGGATACAGAAACAAGTAAAGCTCAGTGAAGAAGATGAATTGTAGGTCGCAGTTATGACTGCATAATTGTGAATTATAGGTGGGCAGAAATTTTAGCCGATATTATGGATGGTACAATGTTCAACAAATCTGTCTGGAGCATTACAAGGGACACAAAAAGATGTAGAGTAAAGCCATATAGAACATCGGGAGCTGAAATCACAAAACGTACCGAAAGAGCAAGAACGCATAATATACATGACCTTGACCCGTGGAAAAGTCTAGATAAGTCCTGTATCAAACGTTTGATTGATGCCGCTATTCATAACGACGACAACGATGTTCAGTTTCATAATTATTACGTTTTATCGTCTTTCCTTACATCACCGCTTCAATCCTTCCATTATGTTCGGATGGAAATTCGGTAAATTTCTACCTCTGTAAGATTGTACCAAGCGTATAGCTGCCTTACTGTGTTTGCTACGAGAGAGGAGTTGGAGGTGACGTTATCTTTGTCACGCTTTATCTCCTGTGCGCTCTAAAGATAGGTTGGCATGTTGTCATTGTTTGACAGAGTTCGATGGGGCCCGAGAACCCAGCATGGAGAGCCGTAGTGTGGTTTAAATGGCATAAATTCCATTGAAAGCAGATTCTCCTTTTTCTGAAGACAGTTCCATTTTTAACCCTAGCTGGTATAAGGTCAGTAATCTATACCACGATCAGTTGATTTCGTCTGTACTCATATGCGTAAATAAAGACCGCCATACTCTGATGGTACATAAAAACTTAAATCACCCATTTTAATACAGTATGTTACAACTGTGATAGTAAATACGACCGATAACAACATTACATATTCGTCAACGTTTCAAAATAATGTTACTGCCATAGTGGGCTACAACGTAAACATTAAGATCATAATATACGGCACAGGAAGTTACTGTACGAGGGCTGAAGGGAAAATGTGCAGTTTACAGTATAAAGGTATTCAGAGTCGCACCGATAAACAGTCATCATTGCCCAACTGATGGCACTACCGGTAGGATAGCTATGAGGCATCTGGCACACGGTAAGTAGGCCTTACGGTTAGTGCCATACCCCGCTTGCGTTAGTACTAGTAGCGTGACGTAGAACGTCCCAGTTGCCTTAAATGCAAGTTGAGTTACGTGGAGAGAAGAGAGGCAGGGTAGAGAATGGGAGTTGGAGGATGTGCACACACATACAACAAACACATACACACACACACACACACACACACACACACACACACACACACACACACACACACACACAAGTCTGAGCGTAGGATTCTCCAGCCGTTAATAAGAAAACAGTGAAGCTGATGTGTTGGCAGAAGAGCCAACACCGTGTAGCTAGAGGAGGCCGAAATGCACGCGTTTAAGCTCACGCAAACTGGCGTGAGGTCTGGAACAGGACAATGTAATTAATATAGCCAATAAGGTACGTTGCTGCTGGAATACTTAACTTTAATCCATAATTGGTGTACATCGCTCTTGACGGTACATGTTTTACAATTTCAATATTAACTGGTAATGGCGCCTTGCTAGGTCGTAGCAAATGACGTAGCTGAAGGCTATGCTAACTATCGTCTCGGCAAATGAGAGCGTATTTGTGAGTGTAGCATCGCTAGCAAAGTCGGCTGTACAACTGAGGCGAGTGCTAGGACGTCTCTCTAGACCTGCCGTGTGGCGGCGCTCGGTCTGCAATCACTGACAGTGGCGAGACGCGGGTCCGACGTATACTAACGGACCGCGGCCGATTTAAAGGCTAGCACCTAGCATGTGTGGTGTCTGGCGGTGACACCACAGAAGCAGTATGTACTACCTAGAGCTTGTTTGTTGTAACCTAATTAGCACACAAATTAATTCCTGAAATTTTATTTCCACGTCTAAATTATGAGAATTACTGTTCTAAAACGTTGAATAACACATGTGACTCACTTTATTGACACTAGTGGTGTAACTTGCAGTAGAAGGTACACCTGACGATGAATATGGTTCGATATTGGCACCCAATTTGACGCAAGGCTTATGGAGCGTCAAATCAACTGCCACACATTGTTTCTGCGTCTAAATCGTTTACGTTATGTTACAAAATGAGTAAATATTTGTTCTAGAACAGTAGAAATGATACTTAACTCACAGTATTGACACAACTGCTTTAACCAACGAACACGTAATTATATCTCTCAGCTTCACCCAAGTATTTTAAAGGCCAGAAGAAACGAAACAACCAATTATGTTGTACCCCATAGTCGGTCGTCTTCTTCCCTGTACCCTACTTCGCGCATAAACGCGAATACAGTTTTATCTTTGCACCCAACTTTGTTAGAGGCGAAATTCAACACAGATCTTGTTCTCTCACTCGCTGACAGAAGCAAACTGAGCAGCTTTTGAGTTGATCTAAGTACCCACGAAACGAACTTGTTAGATTCGACGTTTCTGGTAATTTATCTTGCGAATAACGAAAATATGAAGTTTAAATCGTACACTACATTATAGATATCTCCACAACGTTTCATTATATTGCCCTTTGTTGTGCTAAAGTTGTGCGGATAACTGTGTAGATCTTGGAGCCAGCTGTTGGTATATTTAGTACTTGGTTATGAAAATGAAAGGACATACAGTTGGTAAACTTTTTGGAGAGCCCTAGTGCCCTATATACAACCAATAAAATTCACACCCATCCTATCTCCGTAGCATCAGCAACGTAAGTCCTGGTGACCTATGTCAAAAAGAAATAAAAAGCAATATTATCTGGCCAGTAATGTCAATTACGTTTTTGTACTGTACAACGTGATAAATTATCGTAATAGTGTTTAATAATGTCCCACCTGCCCCCAGTGAACTCTCTGGCTTACGTCACAGCTAATTTTGTAGATCTCAGTTCTTGCCAAGTGTTCCACTTTATTATTTGTGTGGTACGTCAACATGTCCAATACGCATTCTGTACAGAAGCTGACACTGAGTTTTAAATGTTTACCCACGTACAACACCGAGTTCTAATTGATCATTCTCCTTACTTCATCTCCTTTAGCAAGTATCATCTGCAGTTCTACTTTTCTTACGTTTATCTACATACTTTCCAACTATTATTTGTGGACTGAAAGCTTTGTTGTTGTGCTCCAGTCTGGAACGGAGTGGCCGTGCGGTTCTAGGCGCTACAGTCTGGGACCGAGCGTCCGCTATGGTCGCAGGTTCAAATCCTGCCTCGGGCATGGATGTGTGAGCTGTCTTTAGGTTAGTTAGGTTTACGTAGTTCTAAGTTTTATTGGACTGATGACCACAGCAGTTAAGTTCTATAGTGCTCAGAGCCATTTTTGAAAGCTTTGTTTTGAGCTACATGTCGCCTGATTCCAATTTCATTACCTACCTCATGGCGTTCTAGTGAAATGCTAAAGGGCACTCCACCGTACATTGTACCTATGATCCATGAACTGAAATCATTATTTAGAAGTACCTGCCGCCCAGTTCTTTATCTCGTAGCTTTCTAATGAAATATTAATAACTCGATGTAGCCTGGAGTGAATACGTGCATTTTTGTGTATGTTTGGGTGACCTGAGTTATTACATGCTATGAAATTCCTTGTGGTATCTTTACTTTACATCCAGAATTTATGCTGTTGCGTAACATTCGATGTTTTAACTATTAGGAAGCTGATACCTTCGGTGGGTCTCATTTTACGCTGTAAATTTCATTCTGTTATGTAAGCTACTAACCTGCCCGTCCCGATAGCCGGCAGTGTTAGAGCCTCTGCTTGTGGAACGGCGAGGTGAGCCTGCCCCAGATCGAATCTGCCCGGCAGATTGACGGCGCTGGTGTACGCCGGACAGTCTGTATGTGGATTTTCAGGTGGTTTCGCACATACTACTAGGTAAATACTCATTCGCAAACATTTAGAAAATTTTCGCTCTCTTTCCCACGAACACTTGATGCAGATATTTGGGCTATACTTATTCCTTACCGGAGGGGTGGGGTGGGGGGTGCTGGTAGGGGGGGGGGGATGTAACGGTGTGACAGGAGAACACCCGATCACACTTAAATCAACAATGGCACATTCGTCAGTAGACACAGTGGCCATGCCCCGATGCAGAATAAAGGCAAATGGAAAAGAAGAAGCTATTGACCTGGGTATACATGGTGTCTCCATGCAGTTGTAACAGCGTCTCATTTACATAATGGTGGTAATGTGCTATTTTATCAGACATCTCATTGTAGTTTTTTTCATTTTGCTGATTTTAATCGTTCATATTGTAGCATCGCCTTCATTCAGGCAATTTGACAAGTACTAAAACATGTTAAATCAAACATTCACGAACAGCATATATGGTAACTTCGGTGTGTCATGACCACGTAGACTAAGTCAGGGGCAAATCCAGTATCGTGTTCTTCAGGACTTAAGAATTCTCTTATACAGGTGACATGATATATTTAGATGTTGTATAGGTGCTTTAAATCACTTTTGTAGAATCTTTTGTATTTTTGCTTGGTAGTACTATTTCCTCAGATTGATACAGCACGTGGCATGGGCTGTGTGATTTTTCGGATGATATTTGACCAGCACCTGCCTTTTTAAGAATTATAATTGTACCTTTGCTTTTAAATGTTATGAAATATATCTAGAGTTGACTTTTACTTGACCTTCTTTTATTGTTAAACACTGAATATTTACCAGTCAAAATTTAAACGATTTGAAATGTTTCTAGTGCCTTCAACTACGCACTTCAAACTAATAATATTGCAAGACAGGGAACCAATTTGCCTACGTGCTTTAAGACAGTTGCAGCAGATGGTTCCACATGTCGAGGTACAGAGACTGATAAAAGCACCACATGAACTGCCTAAACTAATTGAAACTGTATGTGCCAAGGTCCACTTTATAAGATTTCAGTCACTCTCACTTAAAATTACTTATCAGCGGCAAGTACATCCATAATAATGTCTTTATTTTATTCACTTTCCCCAACTAAGGACAGAGTTTGAACTTATTTAGCACTCTTTTCCTCTCAGAATCTCATAATTCGTTCACTGTTTCTTTTTGTTTCCTTCTGTCCACCCTGGATTTTGTCGAGCTGACTTCTAAGAGTATTTCATGTTCTGTGGATTAAAGTTCTGAATTTACATCTAACATGAATAATTTCTTCATAAACTCCATGTTTTGTAGATCCTCATTAACTTCGATTATCTAGTTGTGGTCTTCCGCCGATGAGGTTACATTCTGAATTTATTTTGTGACGCTGTTATTCTGCGTTCTACAAGGAAGACCTAACCTTTAACCGCAGTTTTCTGATGAGTTTGTGGTGCCTCGAGTAACATAATTCCCTGCGATTTCTTTTTCATTTAAGTTTCACCTTCGTATATTGGCCCAGACATACCGGAAAAACTGCTTTTCACGATTTGATGTTCATATTTTTTTTGGGACAACGCTCCAGTTACTGTTGTTCCACATCCGTACAGGGCTTTTGTTTTAATAACTCTTTTAAAATTCCGTAATTTAGTGATACAGATCTTAGGCTGTATTTGTTCCAGGTGAGTCTCCATGCTCAGTCTAACTTTGCAACGCTTTCTTTACCAGCTTTCAGATTTATCACCGCCGGTTCACTACTTTCCCTGGGTACCAGAAATTGCACTTGGGCGAGGATTCCAAGTACGACGGTTAAACAATAATAGTTGACCTTTGGTCTCTTCCCTTCCCTATACAGCGTTCTCGTATGAATTTTTCAGGCCAGTTTATGCCACTATTTCGTCGAGTTCTCCACAGGCTGGCTAATTCTGCACTTTTACTGGATAGTACTACAAAGTATTCTACTGTGTTTCTGTAAAAAAAAACGTATTTCTGTGACAACATTCAGATTTGATTTCATTACTGTAAAGGTACTTCGACATGTATATATTGCAATGATATTACTCTTATGTGTATTCTTTCTTTTGTCACTATGATCTTTGACGAACTTGTAACTCTGATTTTTGGGTGCGTAAGCGGTTATTAGAGAGTGAAGTTTTGGTCGTCATGTTTTAAAAGACGCAAATTGTAGTCAGTTTATGAAATGTGAACTTTAACAATGAGGAAGATATTTTCAAGTATGTTTTATATTGTGAAGTGATGTTTTGGAACGAGTTACGTGATATTGCAACAAAAGTAATAAAAATGAAGTGTAACTTAAATTCGGAGTTCTGATTATTTTTTTACATCACCATTGTCCTAACTTGCAAATGTTTAATCTTTAAGGATGGTTTATGAAACACATCTATAAAACTTTTGATTATCGCAGAATAACACCTAGGCCTCTTCGTATCTGAGCTTGGAATCATCACTACCTAGATTTTCGACGATTGAGCCATGAGTTCACAACGAGACCAGCGTGGGAAACATGAAAAAATGAGTGCCTAGTTTATCCATTATTTCAAGATACGACTTTATTAACTGTGCTCTAATGACACCTGGCACATAATATATCTTTGTTGTTGCCCGAAAAGGAAATATTTAGCAGCGTGAGCAACGCTACAATCATAATTAATTTTTGACCTTTGTTGTCGTATGTTTGTTAGACCATTAAGCCATCAGTCCCTATTCCTTAAATAATCGAACCCCAGTGATTGTGATATCTCCAGAACATGTTTCGTACAATGATATAATTTTGCATGTATATTAGTGGTATATGTGGATACTACCAGCGAATAGAGTCAGTATAAAATACGTAATACATTAGAACTTCATGTCTCACACTACAGATTTACTGCACGATCTGTGTATAGATATTAAACCACAAACCTTTTTTTTTTGCGGGAAGTGTCATGAAGCCAAGTTTTAAAATGGTTTGAAATTATGAGAAAAGGTTGTTGAAAGTCGCTAAGTTCTCTTATTCCCAAATACTGGATCAATACAGTCTGAGTAATTGCCGTACCATGAATTACGCCCAAGAAATGAAGTACAAAGAGAATGTTGAATCCTATTTAGTGTCACCCACCCCCCAAAAAAGTTTAGAATATCTAAAATAATGTATGTGATACCTAATCTGTTCTCAGTATAGAGAGTTGTATGACTGCATCCAGCATCTGCTACGAGCCATGCATGAAGCTGACTGGTTCCGACGTCAGCAACACAGTAACAATGCTTTCTTTCTGTTGGTCGGTCTTGCTCCATTACTCTCGTCTACTATGGTTTCATTACCACTTTGTGCATTATTCGCTCCTTTTGTAGATGATTTTTATGGCTTGAGTGCAAATCTGTCCAATGAACTTGAAGGAGCCAGTATTTGAAAGTTACTCTGCTGTAAATGTCTGTCACCTTTACTTCCACCTCTTCCAGACTCTGTTTAATCTCTCGCATCACACGTGGTATTGCTTATTTGTGCGAGACGTACTGCGGTATCACATGCATTTATTTGACCTCGCCGGTTATAAGGAAGTGTCTTCGAAGACCACAGAGGTTCTGTCCGAGTTTTCTCTTCTTATCTTCTACAGAAACCGTGTCCTGTCGCTTGCAGTATCTGCACTGTCATTCTACTCGCACTGGTCGTGGCCGTAGGATGAACTGTACTACTCAGTCTCTAGACGGTACAGTTCTCTTCCCTCGCATCAGGGTCTAACGTCGTCAGTTCATTTGAGCTCTTGCAGTATAAACATGGCTGCGCCAATGGCGAACAGCGTTGTCGTCTTCAGGTGTGCCAAGAGCTGAAATCCATAGAAGACTATCAGCACAATACGGGATCAATATTTTGCCACGGCAAAGTGCTTACCTCTGGATTCAATAATTCCAAAGCCATCGAATGAGCCTAAGGATAATGCAATGATGTCAACAATGACTTTACTTTGATGAACCGACGTGTGACTGTTAATGAAGTTGTAAATCAATTTCACATTAACTATGGCTCCCTATAGAACATCACAAGCATAACAGGCTCAGATTCCTTAAATACCTACAATGGGTCCCAAAAACAAGCGCAATATTTGTGAAAATCTGTTTGCAGCAAAAGCACCGTCGTGCTACTGGCGATGAAATGGTTTTGAAACGAAACGCCACCAGCAATGAAACGTGGGTTCGTCAATTTAAACCGCAGGGAAAACACCAGAGCGTGGAACAATAACTCCCTGTATCTTCAGTGAAATTTAAATAAAGTGCTGTGTCTCTGCAGGTAGAATAATGCTCATAGTTTTCTGGGAACGCAGAAGCTCCGATTTTGGTAGCTGGAAAAGCGTTCAACAGTAATAGTCAACGTTACGGTGATGTATTTCCCAACAAGTTGAATTCTACAATGTAGACAAACATGGAGACATATTGTCACTGTTATTCCCTCAGATGACATTGTGTGTCCACATATCGCCGCCCACGCCAGAAAGATTTTCCTGAATACGTTTTTCTAGGTACTGGAATATCTAGAATAGCCTTGATCGCAACCCGTCGGATTGTTTTTCAAGGTGGTTTAAGGTACTTTAATAGGCCACTGATTTACCCGATGAAATAGAGAAGGATACGGTGTCTACTTGGCTTGTTACTGGATATAAAATCCATTTCTTCCGAGACTAGTGAAAACGTTGTGCACCGATGAACCACTTAGGTTGAAATTCAGGGTAACAATGTCGAGAAATAATGTCACTGCTAGTTTGTACTGTATTGGCGAAACTCTTTTCTGGATATTAGATACCAGCAAGCTTCCTTCCCAGCCAGATTCTTTAAATAATCGTGCTGCGTTGTATAAAACAGCTGCGTATTTTGCGCTGGTGCTTAAGAAATAGTAGCGTTTCACACATTTCAATGCTTATGACGTCAGTCTCCTGAACTATATGTCGTACAACAATGGAATTTTGCTGGTGCACTTAGTGAGTACTGTCTACATAGTGTGTTGGGAACAGAGGTAAGTGTAAAGAGGTAATAAAACGTCATTCCTGCTGCTGAAGTTTTACCGCATGAACAGAGAAAATGAAATACACGATGAAACTTTTTCTTCTAACCTCCGATTATCATCCCTTATTTCCCAGGTCACTGTTATTGACTTCGGTGTCAAATTTCATTCCTAATTTCCCACATCTCTGCTGCTAATTTCAATGTTCACCAATGGCTCGTAAGTAAGGGATACGAGTGCTTAAAGAACAACACACCAGATTCCAACGGTTGAACGACAGCTAACCGATCTCCTCCACTTTCGATAAAGTATGACCAAACTATGACCGTTCTCATCGTCCATGATGTTCTCAGGAAGTCGTCACCTGAGGAAAGGACCTCTTCATTATCGCCTCCCTCCTTCCGAAATGAGTAAATAACGGCATGTAGAAACAACAAAGAATGGCAAGCAACGGACAACAGCTCTATAACAATAAGTAGACGTGACAGTGACATGAAAACATTAAATCCGTCCGAAAACAACACAACGCGAAATTCCATAAAGCAAATATCACGAATAAATGTAACTCCAACATGAGTCTAACAATATAACTAATTACGTGACCTCAGAGCATGAAGTATGTTTTGAGCCTTGCACACAGTAACCACTAGAGTTGTATTCTTGCTACCTAAAGCTCATTTGCGTACCGGTCAATCGAAGCCAACTGTCGTACCGCATCCGCCGTACCCTTGAATGGTTTAATCCGACTGTCGCGCATAAGAAACGTTGTGGAAGAAATCTGTACGTCAGTGCTAACTGGTGTGGTCATTTCCACGAGTTGATACGCCTTTCCCTTTGGTGAACAGGAGTTAGTCCCTAATACCCAATACCGTATACGATACTCTGGTAGTCTTCCCATGTGTCTGTTCTACTGTTCCTGGCGTTTCATAACCTTTATGTTCGCCTTTTCAGTATTTTGTGCCTACTATCAGTGAGATCTGCTTAAAAAAGGTTTGAAATTATGCGTATTGTTAGTTCGAAGGTACTAAGCTCAGTCATTTTCAGACACCGGATGAATATTATCTGAAGAATTTACGAACTATATACACAGTTTCTTTAATTATCTCTGCTTATCGTGTTAAATGTTTAACGTGAAATTATACCTCTTAATGAGTGCATTATGGCAGCATATTAATTGGAATTCAGTGATAACGTTGTGAAATACTGTAAGTCATTTTCTTTTCATTTTTCTCTAGGAAGCCGTTGGAGTGAATGAATCGCGGTAAACATTAGTTGTTCAGTAGTGTAGACAAATTTGAGACAAACTGAAAATTATTGTTGGCCTTAGGTGACTACTGTGGTGCATTTTAAGAAAGCTATGTGTTCTGGAGCAACCCAAACCATTCTGCAGTAAAAATAGCCGCTCTCAGTACTTTTAAATATTAATTTAGGAACGGAAACAGCATCTTGGAATCGATTCTGTTATGTGGACATCTCGAGCCAGAAACTAACTATTGGAATTCACTCAACGAAACATTAGCACAACAATAAATCCAACTTTTTTAGCAGCAGCTACTGCTGTCAAGCCGTAACACAGCACGCCACACGGAAAAAAATATGGTACTGACTATTTCTCACGTTTTTCCTAGCTTTGTAATATAACATTTTAACGCAGTGGAATATGCAAATAGAATTGTTTGGAAGGAGAAAGTTTTTCCTGCTGCGAGCTGCATTTACGCGAAGGGAAATCGACCATGAAAGAGAAAAAGAGTCCTGGAGGACAGCGTATAGGGAAAGGACGGGGGGTTGGTTGGTTGGTCGCTGGTGAGGGGGGAGGGGAGGGGGAGCGGTGGCTGGCTCTCACGGAAGAGTGCTCACACGCCTTGGGGGCGCACAGGTCTGCGGGAGTGAATCTGAATACCTGAATGCATGAATGACAAGGGGAGGCGCTTCGAGCTGAAACCTGTCTCCCTGGGAGAGGGGGAAGGAGGAGGCACGGCCGCCCCCACCTTTCTGCCACTCCCTCCCCCAACCCACCGATCATCCTTCAACAGCCCTTTCCAATACAGGAGGTAGCGCGCTTTTTTGTCGTACCTGGATCGGCACCGTCTCAAGAGAAAACACCGTCCCTGTTGGCGGGAGCATAGCCTGTCTGCCTATAATGCCGGCTTGTGCAGCGCTCAAGCGTACCGGAACTCTACCTAGTGCAGGGTATCACGACACTGTCCGGGCCTTGTTCATGTTACAGTATGTCTGGGATAATAACTAATATGTCTGTATTACTAGTGAACTAAGTACCTCTGCGATGCCAAAGATAGAGCTTTCCCAGCGACACTGATGCAAATTGGTCACAGATGGCTCCACTCCAGGGGTTGGGTGTGATACGGGGTCGTATCTTTAATGACCAAAGGACTTGTGGACAATCCGTTTTCTTATCTGGAGAAATGTTAATCGAAAGTGACGCATCCAAACACGACTGCGTGACATCTTAAATACTGTGTCGTCGTTTGAAAAGCGTATGTGCCAAAGCTAGGTTGTTTCCTCGCAACGGAAAGACCAGAAATGATAGTCGCTGCCAGCCACATAGACGAATGAGCGACACCGGCGTAGCCACAGCTACAAATGTGTAGCTACGCCACCTCAACGGCTCTTCTACTTCAGACCGAGCACACTACCGCTCAGCCCACTCCGTCATCATCGACTTCGACAACACCATCGTCTTACAGTAGGCTCTGGAGGTCGCCGCATCAAACCTGCGTCCGGCCGTCCTGATTTAGGTTTTCCGTGATTTCCGTAAATCGCTTCAGGTAAATGCCGATGTGGTTCCTTTGACAGGGCACGGCCGATTTCCTTCCCATTTCTTCACCAACCCGAGCTTATGCTTCGTATGTAATGACCTCGTTGTCGATGGGATGTCAAATACTAATCTCCTCCTCCCCCTCCTTACAGCAGCCCAGCTGTGCGATCGATGTGTTAGGTAGAACACTTCGTGAAAGTTATTGTTAAATTTATTTTGTCTGTATCAAGTGATATGTTAATGTTAAGAAACCATTTTAAATGCTCATGAGATTCCTGTGGAAATGGATCGTACAATGTTATGCAATTCTTCTTATGTTTGTTTTAACAAAGTGGAATAATAGTTTATATGTTACAGTATTCACTCGGTCTCCTTCCAGAGCAACGTGATGAATCCACCGTTATACCGACGAGTGTATTTTCTTCCAGCACAGCAATAAGTAAATGTACAAAAATAACCATAAGAAAATTTCGTCTCATGCATATTGGTCGAAGATATGCAATTTGGCCACGCTACAGTCCCATGTACAACAAGTACTTCCATTCAATAGTGTGGTACTGTGCTGCCCATTTGGTGCAATGGGTGGAAAAATGGCTCTGAGTGCTATGGGACTTAACATCTATGGTCTTCAGTCCCCTAGAACTTAGAACTACTTAAACCTAACTAACCTAAGGACATCACACAACACCCAGTCATCACGAGGCAGAGAAGATCCCTGACCTCACTGTGAATCGAACCCGGGAACCCGGGCGCGGGAAGCGAGAACTATACCGCACGACCACGAGCTGCGGACCAATGGGTGGAGCTTTGTATTAGAATACTCTAGTTCGGGAGTTCTATTCAGAATATAGTAGTAGCTTTTTACTACTTAGCTTTCCACTATTTGATATAGCGTCTGATTCCTTAAACATTATACAGCAGCAGGTCTTATACAAAAGAAGTGGAATAACTTAGTACCGACGCAGCAGCGAGAGTACATCGTTTCTCATTATTCCACATTTGATGAGCTATCCACCACTAAGGTTTTGTTTTATGACATCGGAGTTCACATAACTTCAGTTGCCTAGATTTATAGGGACAATTGAAGGAGCACGTTTATTCAACTCCTCTGATGACTGTGCAAGAACTGGCAACGCCCTTCCATGCTGCTGTGTTACCTGTGGATTTTGCTATGCTGTGAAGTTTTCTGACCAGATTGATCCAGAGAGTCGCTAAATGTTTGCAGATCTTTGGTTGCTCTGAATACTAGGAATTACGTTTCGAGTAAGACATGCTGTCACTGGTAATATATTTATAATACTGAAACTGACCACGGTCACTTAATGTTGTATTTGCCTTTAACTTGGGCTCATTGATACATTTTGTAGTTGTTTTCATCATAGGGTTGGTAATTTATTTTTAATTAATTTTTACCACCGTGAATATTTCTGACGTGTCTGACGTATAATTATGTTAAACGTCAAAAACAGGGTAGTTCTAGAAATAGTATCGTTTAAGAAACGGTGTATACTGTAAAATTATTAGATTGACAAAATTATAAAATAAAATACGAGAAATAAAATTCTCTAAATTGAGTTTTCTGATGAAAAGCTGTATCCGTGGCACTAATATGGCACACAGCATCAAAATAACGAATGCAGATACCTCTCGTATATGTTGTTATAGGGTCGCCATATTATTTTTGTTTAACGTCCGTTTTCAGTTTCCAAAGTGCCTTTCCTCGTTCCATTCTCTACCAAAAAAAAATTGGACGCCCATGTTAAACCGTGGGTAGATACCTCTGGCAAATCCTGAGGGCTGGAAAATGAGAGGAAAAAACTGATCAGTAGGAATCAACAAAAAATTCCGCCAGCAACAACCTCGAGAACCTCAGCAACTTGATAACTACCAGGAGGCAGTATTTAACGGGTCTCATATACACGTCATGTTCATTGATATCTTGTTGCGACTCGTCACATTTCTCACAAACTTCTACGAGCTTATGTAATACGATATGAGCTTTATCATCGCATTCAAGAATTCCCAGCAAACTCGAATGAA
The DNA here is from genome assembly GCF_021461385.2 of Schistocerca piceifrons. Lineage (NCBI taxonomy): Eukaryota > Metazoa > Arthropoda > Insecta > Orthoptera > Acrididae > Schistocerca > Schistocerca piceifrons. The sequence continues at coordinate 53,748,919 of NC_060138.1, forward strand.
AACTGTTTTCTGTGTTAAAGGAGATAATCGTCATATGTGGAAGGAATATCTGATATGTAACTATTCTGTTACACTTCTCTGTGTGGACTGTTCGGAAATATCCGTTACAAACGTCTAGGACCTGTAGAGTGAATTGAGTACATAATATTTTTATTATGAAACCACGTCCAGAAACTTACCGTTTCCGTTCTACAACGGTTTCAGTTCAGATATTTAAGAGGTCTTCTTCTTCTCCTTTAGGAACTGATTTCGGCGTAATGTAATACAGTTATTAGGTAACAATTAGAAAGGAAACAAAACGAAACATACATTTATCACTTAAGCACATTTCTTTCTATTAACACTTAAAAATTATTTTTACATTATAAAAAAAAAAGAAAAACATTTTACGTGCGGAACATTACTGATGTATTACACCAGCGGCTCGATGTGGTGACCACTCATTTTGATACAGACTTTGTACCTACGAAGCATGTTCTCGAGCCCACCTGGTGTTTCTTCAGTATCTAGTGCAACGGCCAGAACTCGTACCATCAGATTTTTCCTCTGACTCTACAGTAGTCTCGTATATTAAACTTATCTTGCGACAGTACAAAAAGTAGTCCATAGGAGTTAAAGCCGGCTATGGCGGCGGAGACACAGTTCGACCACCTCGGCCTATCAATCTTTCACCATATCGTCTGTTGAGATGCTTCCGAAACGCACGTGAGAAAGGAAGTGGTGCAGCATCATGCTGAAACCACATTTCCTGACGAACATCCAGTGCCACAGCTTCCAAGAACGGGTCCACTAGAATTTAGAAGGAGATCAATGATCCGTGTGTTCTTCCATCTTTCCACGGCACGTTTCCTGAGCGGGGAGTAGAGCCAATATTTTTGGTAATCGACAGTGCTTGGGCGCGATCGGGCTCTAGCATCTTGTTGTTTTCTTTTATTGCTTCGCTTCTATTTCGTTTTTCCGTGGTTGTTCAGGGTTGGTCTTTTATGAAGCTCTTTCGTTTGAACTCCCGCCCGTAGTGTACCCACTATCTATTGCGAGTTCTGTCTTTGGTGTACTTAGAAACAGTAGGTTGGTAACACGACCGTCTCACGTGTTTACTGCAGGAGACTCTTTGGCCTGTACTATTTATAGGCGAGCGCGGTCACGCTGGAGGAATCCCTCCAAAACCCAGGCGATCATTGTAGGCAAAACCACCCCTTTCTTTCGCCTCCTTGATTTCTACATCACCATCTATGGCCGTCCTATCGCCCTCACTCCCACCCTCAAGTACCTTGACGTCACCCTCGACCGTCGCCTCTCCTGGACTCCCCACCTCCGGACAATCCAAGCCAAGGCACGCTCCCGACTCAGTCTCCTCAAGCTCCTCTCCGGCTGTACGTGGGGTCTGGACCCCTCCACCGTCCTCCACACCTATAAATCCCTCATTCGCCCAATCCTTTGTTATGCTCATCTGGCTTGGATCTCCGCCCCCCCCCCCACCTTTTATAAATCCCTCCAAATCCTTGAATGCCATGCTCTCTGCCTTGCCTATCGCATCCGTCTCCCCTCCCCTACGCGGATCCTGTACGATCTCCTCCTCTTCCCCCACCTCCTCCTTTTCCTGGAAAGGATACGGATCCTGTACACCTCCCGTAAACTCGATCCTCCTCACCCGCTCATCTCCCCGATCCTCTCTCACCCCCGCCCGCTGCCGCGCCTGTATTCCCACGTCCCAACCGGTCTCCATCTCTCCACCCTCCTTACCCTCTCCCAAGGTGGCTTCCTCCAGCTCCCCCTCCCTGATGATGTCCCCTCCATCTACCCCTCCTATCAACTTTGATCCTGCCCCACCCCCCACTTCTGGTGTCCTTTCCTTTAGGCACCCTCCCTCCCTTCTCTTCTCTTCCCTTCTCTTTCCCTTTCCCCCATCCCTTCCCTCCACCCCTCTTCCCCCGGGCTTCCCCTACCCCTTCCTCCATCCCCCCTCTCTCCCCTGCCCGTGGCATCCCTGCTCTCCCCTCTCGCTCTCCCACTCCCCTTCCTCCTCCTCCTCTCTTGGCAGGTCCCCGGACTCGCACACGCATAGTGAACTTTCGCGCGCCGGAGATCATCGCCTTCTGTGTCTCGTGTGTGTGACGACGTTTAGTGTTTTTGGTGTCCGCCGTCCCGCTACTCCGTTCACTTGTGCCGTCGGATTCATCAGTGTTCTGTGCGCCGTGTCAACGTGTTTTCAGTGTTGTTATCGTCACGTGTGAACGACTCCGTGTTTTTTGTGTCTCTGTGACCTCTCTCTTTTGTCTGTCACTTGTTCATTATCATTCTTCGTTCTTATGCTTTTGTGAACACTATGGCTGAAGAGCAGCGTAGTGTGCCGCTGCCAGCCTGCCTGATTTGTACAGGTATACAAATAACAATAAAGAAAAAACATAAAAAAACATAAAAATACACGCTGGAGGAGGTTGTCGCTCAGTGGCCTTCTTGTCTGCTCTGGTGACGTCGACATCCTGCCTTCGGCGTGCGGGTGTTCTTATCCAACCCGCACTTCTACCCGTGGAGGAACGCCGGCCTGGTTGGGCCCCTCTGTCCGTTTTTCACAGGTTGTCCGCGGGAGGCGGATGGCAGTCTAATCATCGCCTGCGTCGACGAAGGCAAACAAACAGTAACCATCGTGGGGCGGAGGAGCCGCCGTTCGGCGAGGGTTTGAGTCCGGGAGCAGTTCGGCTGGGTCGGTGAGTGCCGGGACGACTGGGGACAGCTCAGAATTGTGCACAGCAGTCCCAGACGAACGACGAAGTGCGCCGAGGGAAAGGAGAAAAGAAATTAAGTGTGAATGTTTCAAGTTGATCGTCCTTTGGGATTGAGTTCATCCAGTCGTCTTTCCCACCTTGTGGCCACCGCTGTGGCAGTCCTGTACACTGGTGCAATTGTGACAGTGCAGATTCCTCCACGCATCGTTGCTAACCGGTGTAGTGGTGTATTTTGGTAGTTATTGGTGTACGTTTGCACTTCTGTGTTTTGGTAGTTCATCCTCCCGCCCTGTGGTTGCAGAATTTCGGGTAAGGAGTTAGTTCCTTGTCTCCAAAGATCTAGTGCTGTATTATTAAGGTTAATTTTAGTTCAGTCTAGTGTTCTGTTAATCCCTAGGTATATGTCTCCATCATACTATTTGCGCTGTATTTATTCTAAGTGAGATGCACTGACAGTAGTTGGGGGTTCGAGTCCTCTCACGGAGCTGATAAGGGGTCACATTGGTTTCGGCTTGTCAGTTGGAGGGTGTTGCCTTAGAGGTTTGTTAACATTGGCATGTTAGCGTTGTCCAGCACTACCGGGACCTAAAGAAGAACATTGTGCTGATTAGGGAATGTTGTTACACGTTCTTGTTTTCATTTCGATACCTGTATTTGTGAAGGCTACCGCATGAAGTAAGATCAGTTCTGAAGCTATGCTGGATCTTGACCTCTTGGGATTTTTGGTTTTGTTTTGATCCCGACTATTTGGGTGTAAGGAATATGGAACTTTGTTAATCTTTGGCTTGAACAGCGGATACGCGGCTAGTTTAGTACGTGTGTAGTGCCATGGCGTCCTCGTGGAGGCGTGCCCGCAAGATTGCTATTGCGTCCACTCAAAGTGTAATTTCCACCTTACTAAAAGCCGCTTGATAAAAGGGAGCAAGAAAAAAAGACTTTAGAAATACCTTCTATTTGCATTAACTATCTTACCTGTCGCTTAAGTAAATATCTGCTCAGTGATTAAGCTAATGGGAGCACATATCCTAAAAGCAACTAGCGTACTTCTGTTATGGTGGCCCTCGTGGCTCTTTTGCTCCGAAAGATTGTATAAACAGGCTTACATGCTGCGTATCGAACTTCTGATGTTGTTTTTTGAGTGATTGTGGATTATTAAACTTGATTATAGTGCAAACGTTTGTGTTTTACCAACCGTGCTTATAAGTTATTAATGTGATTGGCTGGAATGTAATACGTAAGTTTTAGGACCATAGCTTGTCCAGGTAGAAATTTTGAAGCCATTCTGTGTTGTGAATTCATGTATTTACGTTTTAAATTGCAATGAGAATTTAAATGTGATAAACCCATGCTTTGTGATTAATAATTAAAGATTTAAGAGTGCGTTCACTTAGCGCTTACTTATGTGTTGTGTTATTATTATTTTTAAAAATTATAAAATGGTTCAAATGGCTCTGAAAACTATGCGACTTAACTGCTGAGGTCATCAGTCGCCTAGAACTTAGAACTAATTAAACCTAACTAACCTAAGGACATCACACACATCCATGCCCGAGGCAGGATTCGAACTGGCGACCGTATTTAAAAATTATGATAGGCGTTTTAGTTTCTTAAATTAAAGCCTTTCCAGTTCTAAAGTGGTGGCCCTCCCATTTTGAGCAATTTTAAGCATCGAAGCAGGATTTACGTAGTTGGTGTTACGTATTGTACGTTACGAATAAATTATTTATGTGTTAAATCATGTCTGATATGTCAATTCCTTGGCCCCGTCCACACCTTGGTCGTAGTCTTTTAATATTAAATGATCAGACCACCGTTCCAATCAAGTATGCGGTGCGTGGTACCTTGAGTGAAAGGAGGTATGGCCCAATCACATGAGCGTCCAGAATACCTGCTCACACGTTAATACCGAACCGGTGCTGAAGTCACTGAACATGTGGGGCACACGGGATTTCATTTGCCCAGACTCGGCTGCTTCGCGAGTTCAGACCTCGTCGTGGTAACAGGGGTGTGTCGCTACTGCGATAAAGGAACCAGGTGCATTAGAGAAAGCGTTGTGGAGAATCGGTTGTATCCATAGCGTGTACCCTTTGTAAGTGGTACGGATATAATTGTTGCTTACTCAGACGATAGTGTGACTAACGCCCATTGGAAGCACAGTTGTTCGACTAATCGTCAACGTGTTCTCTCCAGCGCGATGCAGTTTATCCTCAAATTCGGACGTGCAGCATTGGCACGGAGCACCTCAGTCCTGCCTCCTCACGGTGACGCTACCTGTTTCTCGGAGCCACGGCGTAACTTGTGCACAAAGATTTTGCGATGGACTGCTACGTTGAGGGGAACGTGCGTAATACAGCCGCCTAGCAGCTCTCCCGGTACCTCTTCGTCATACACAGGGAGCATTCCTCTGTGTTACAGAGATGTATACCGAACAATGATTACTGTATTGGAGACGCACATGCACTGAATAGGTCTCGCAACAGGGCAGACGTTAAAGGACACCAGGAGACTGCCTGACGCAGTACACGTCATCTGGTCTACCTTACTGCATACCACGACACACAACTCCTCTTTACGTCAACAAAGGTGGATGTATTACATATCTGAACTGACACCTTTGTGGAACAGAAACTGTATATTTTCGGTCATGTATTCCTATCAAAATATTATGTACTCGCTTCCCTCTACAAGTCCTAGAAGTTTGTAACGGGAATTTCCGAACGTAGTGTATAAATGATGCGGTCGATGTCTTTGGTAGAACCGTGAGGAATTTCGCGGATGATGCTGTTTTCGGTAGGAAAGTTGCAACCTCATCATGCTGTATCGAAGTCAAGCGTCCTGTTCACGATCGACGGTTGCTGCAGGAAATCTAAGATACGCTCAGAAGAAATATAGGTAGAAAAACTGCGCAGTAATCGGTGGAAACTGCGATTTTTGTTCGATTACCCGATTAGAGATTAAGCACTGAGAATGCGTCCGCTGTCACAAACTGAAACAACCATATGGATTTCGCAGAATGAAATGCAGATGTAACACTTCGTTGAAAGAATTATGAGGGAACGTAATTTACCAGTTCCAGTGCTATGTTACTATATCACTTCTGATCTATTCTGCAGTACTGCTCGCCAACCGGAACCCTTACCAGGTACAATCAAGAGGAGGCAGACAACATCCAAAGAAGAGCAGCATGTTTTGTCACTGGTTACAAGAATTGTAAACATGGGTATGTTGCGTGGATACTCTTCAAATTACAGCAGGATGCTGACGATCGCGCACAGGTTTTCGATTAAAAAATTCGAGATTATATGTTCCAAGAAGAGTAACCCATAAACAAACCCCGAAATGTTGATGATACAAAGGTAGCCGGTACATTGGCTCATACGGTAACGATAAACTCTTTTCGTGCCCCATATACTAATGTAACAGAAAATGAGAGAATTTGTAGTGGTACGCTTTCTCACACACAGTAAATTGCCATGTGTTGCGGTCTTCAGTCCGAACACTGGATTGATGCAATTCTCCAAGCTAGATTATTCTCTGCTTTTCTATTCATTTCTGCATAACGATATTAACCTACATCCACTTCGACTTTCTGACTGTGTTCGAGATTTGCTTTCCCTCTTCAATTTCTGTTTCGCCCCCCCCCCCCCCCCTTCATTTCTTTTTCCATTACCAAGAAAAGGATCATTCGTTGATTCCTTAGGATGTGCCTCATCAACCCATTCCTTACTTTAAGTGGTGGCATTAATATCTTTTTGCTCTAATCGATTCAGAACCTCCTCTTTTACTGTTCTATCTAGTCATCTAAGCTTCAGCATTATTCTGTAGCAACAAATTTCGAGTGCATCTCCTCTGCGTATAGCACGCGTTTTAGTTTCATACAAAGCTTACTCCAGACAAATTCCATCGGAAAAGAGTTATTGACATTAGAAGTTAAGAAATTACACCTTTTTCAGAAATACAATATAGTTATTGCCAGTGCGCATTTCATATCGTATGTATTTTAGCCATCATCAGTTATTTTACTGTCCCAATAGTAGAACTCATCACTAACCTATAGCGCCTAATTTCCCACTCTTGTTCTGTCACGATCGCCAGGGACGAAATTTCATTTTCCTCGTTTTACTTCTGTCGATGCCCACCTTATAATCTCTGTTCAAGTGACTGTCCATTCGGTTTCACTGACTCTGACAGAGTTAGAATAATATCGGCAGAGCTCATTGTTTATATTTGTTCTTCCTGAAGTTTAATACCCTTTACAAATTTCTCGTTGGATTCTTTCACAACTTGTTGAAGGTTACATTGAATAATATCTGGGACTGGATAAATTCTATCTCATTCCTTTCTTCTGTTTCATGTTCATCAGCATTTGCAACTGCAGTCCGATTTCTGCACCAAGTATGACCATCGTTTTGATGAAATGTTCACACACGTTTCCCGTTTCCCATCTTCTGATGGTGAACAGAATGAAAGTTGTCGAACATTGTATCAGAAACCAGATATCACTTCCCTAACTTGGGACATTTCGTCTTTCAACGTCGCTGAGAAAGACAACCTGCTGAATTTACAACTCATGACCACCTCATATCTGAATGATTACTGAAAAACACATACATCGTTAGGCTACTCAGATACTTTTCAGTGCGGAATAACTGTACTCAGACACAATCATGTACTCAGTTATCTACGATTAGATTCCCCCGTTCAGAAAAGAGACTCCGACACATCAGCTGCGACGAGTAGAAGGGGAGAATGCCTCCTACATGGGCGGTCTTGGAGCCTCAGTAACAGCTGCGTAGGCGGGCTGAGTCGGCATCTCCGTTATGAACCCCTCTGTTTGCCTTCCATTCACTCTCGCTGAGGACTCAGCGTTTTTTAATTGGCTCCTCGGAGGTACGAAGGAGGGGGCGGCTGGGAGGCTCGGAATATTTACAGCCACTGGTATTTCTCTGCAAGTGAGACTCGCCGCTCCTACTGACTTAATTTACAGCCTGCCTGACCACGGGCGTATTACTATCCTAACGCCGTGTGTTATCCTCATAAATACAAGGTAAGCTAAATAAGATTACCCGAAAAATAATTCGCACATGTTAAGACAGAGACCCAAGCATACTTCGTCCACATCTAGGCGAGAGGATTAAATTAAGCTGCCTACAATGAGGCATATGAAATAATTTCTGGGCAAATTTAATGTATCGTACCCTGTACTTCCTAATACTAATCCAGTACTACGAATAGTATTAGCCATAGTTGCTAGTATTCACGCAATTAGTCACTCTATTGCTTCTAGCAGACAAAAAATAAATAATTGTATGGAATTCTGGAAGAACTACCGAATGTCACTAGCTCTCTGCTACGATAATTCAGGACAACGTCATCTATTGTCCCTCAGATGTGAGAAGTGTTTCTTAGTGAATAAATGTATCTAGATTTTTCTTGCCTCCTCAGATCCTTTACAGTGCTCAACCATTCAACGACTTCCTGCGTATTCGTCACAAACGTCGTACCTGTAGGCTGTGTGGTACTTTCATATGTAAAGTAGTTGCTTAATTACAGCGTGGAGACGTCACGAAGTCATGCACGTCCATATTCTATCAGAGATTATGACTGTGATGAAGGAACATTATAAACGATGCTGCTTCCATTAGATGGCAGGTAATACAGTTTACCTCTTTCTACTCTTGCATCACTGAGCGCTCGTTTCCTTACACGTCTAAATGTGTAGCCGCTTCACTGTTAAAGCTCTTGTAGAACACTATGGTCTAAAATGTTCCTTTGAACGTGGTGTTCCATAACCGTTGTACGAACATCCTGTAACTATTAATGTGGTTCATCTCTCAGGCACATGCTCGCGAATAAGCAGAAAAATGGACGCAAAGATTTGACTTGGAATGTGCTGACTATCACAAGGGGCTCAGTAAATCTGTTCGCGCTCTCGACTGCTTACACATGCGTGAATGGTGACGAAAACCATTACGGCTAGCTCTTGGAATGAGTATCAGAGCGTCGTTCTGTGGCATAGCCGAAATTACACAGTCTGAAGCCCAGAAAACCATCCCAGTCTACATTTAGAGATAATTAAATAACAGGTTTATACCATGTAATATGGAGTTAATGTAACAACACCAGTTTCTTTATAACTCACCCACTGTGCATTTCGAGACACATGTTATGAACTTCTAGTTAGTCTTCCTTCCAGGAATCACCTCCCCTTACTGCCATCACCGTGTGATGTTTTGCCGTTATTTTATGTCGTTTTAGTGTACCACACGCTCTATTGATTGCAAAACGTTGGAATTCTCATGGTGGTGTCAAGTAAATTGGGCTATCAACACTCAGCCGTACTCACCGGAGTTAAAATACAAATCAGCCTCGTACGAATGTGATATTTACATTTTAATATTGCGTCAAGCGCGAGGGTGTTGCTATTGTTGCGTGCGCTGGCTTCCACGCCGATATTCAGTTAACATAAAAGTTCAGAGAGATACCGTCAAATGAACTACTTTCGTGGTCTTTAGTGACGCAGCCCCTTTTCTTGTTCTGTTACAGGTACACCAGAGAAGGAATGTGAGCCCAGGCGAGATGCTGCTGCAGATTATGGTGTGCTGCCTACTGCAGGGACACTCCGAGACGCGCGACAGTGAGTACAACACTGTGTGTGTGTGTGTGTGTGTGTGTGCGTGTGTGTGTGTGTGAGAGAGAGAGAGAGAGAGAGATAGAGAGAGAGAGAGAGAGAGAGAGAGAGAGAGAGAGAGAGAGAGAGAAAGAGCTGAAGAGAGCGAGTCTGTGTGTGCCTATGAAAAGTTTCACGGGTTCTCCCAGGAGATAATAGGGTCTAAACTATAAAGATTGTCCAGCCAGTACGAAAACAACTATTTGGTGATTTATGGCCCCTTATATGCTGTGATAGCCATAAGTCTCCCGACTTTGCTGGAAATGCTCAGTGTGTGCCTACCTCTCTCTCTGTACACCTCATTCCTCTCCCCTGGTCTATCCATCTCGTCCATCCTCCTTTCTGTCCTATCCCCCTCACCCTCTACATCTCCTCCTCATTCCTTTATCACCTCCACTCCCTTCTCTCTGTCCACCTAATCCTCGTCCTTCCGTCTGTTCATTTCCTTTCCCTCCTCTGTCTGCGCATACCTTCTCCTTCTCTCTCTGCCTGTCTCTGCCTCTGTCTCCCTCCACCTCTTCTTCTTTATCTCTGCGTCTTTCCTCCTGCGCTCCATGGATCCATTTCCCGCTCCACCCCTCTCTGCCCATCTCCTCATCCCCCATATCTGTGTTCACCTCCTCTTCCTCCTAGCTGTCTATCTTTCTGCTCCTCCTCCTCTTTCCCACTTCTTTCTCTACGTTATCACTCTCCCGGTATTTCTTGCCTGATTTCAACTAGTATGTGTACCAAATTTATTTGGAATCGTTCGAGGGATTGAGGGTGAATTTGTTACCCCTGACTATGCCCGTGTACTCACATTTGAAAATCTTTTCACATATATTTAACATATTACACACTTAACTGCACAGATACTTCTATTTCACTTGTATCTATAGCGAATTTCGCCCTGCAGTTTCATTTTTGCACTGTTTAATGTTAATGACTTCATATCTTCAGAACTATGTGCTGTAGATGATACAGTTTTTCAGATGCAGTCACTGGTACATTCAGCTAATGTAGGTGAAATGTGTTGTGAATACAGTAAGTGCCAAAGAAGTACTGAATCAAAACGTCGTGCTTGATTGGCAGTTTCTCACCCATCTCATTGTTTATGGCGTCATACATCCTCCAATATACGTCGCAAACTGATATTTTTTCACGTACATTTAGTGGCATGTGAACACTGCCTTCAAAATATGTCATCAATAAGGGTAGTATTAAAGATGAAACAAATGAAAGCATCATACTTCATGCTCCAGTTTTACTGCATGTTAAGTGAAAAAGCAGCAAGCGACAAACTTTTTACAGTTCATCATTTTGTGTGGGTTTTCAATGAGAAAATGTTTCGTAATGATTTGAAAGTATGCGTTAAGTTATTGGAAAGTCACTAAGTGCTCTTATTCTGAAATACCGGGTAACTGAAGTATGGCTATACGCGCGTTATGAACTACACTGCTTTCTAACCCCCACCTCGTTAATACATAGACAGTTCTCACTCCCCACAGCGATTCCTTCCTGGCAATAAGTGAAATCCGTACCTATATACATACGGGTGGGCTCAAAAGTCCGTGAACATTTGTAAGTTCAGTACTTCTCGGAATAATACATGTAGAGAGGTAAAACTTGACACACGTGCTTGAAATAACATGGGGTTTTACTGAAATCAAAAAAGTGTACAAAATGATCAACAGAATGCGCCTCATACCATGCGAAAGCAGAAAATAGCAAAACAACTGTCTTTTAGCAAAGACAACGTTCTTTGTAACAAATGCTCAACTTGTCGGCCGTCATTCGTCAACAATTCTTGTTTCGAGGAACGATGTTATGAACAGGACTGTACAGCATATCAGTAGGTATGGTAAGAAACAGCCGTAGGATGTTGCATATCTGATGAGATCAGACGACCCTGGTAGACTTGCTGCTTCAGGTAACGTCACAACCAATAATCAGACGGATTGAGGTCTGTGGAGCAGGGAGGTCAAGCATGATGGACGTGTGCTCAGCATGCGATCCTCACGATACCCGTGTATTTTCATGTTGTGGAGCGCCATCCTGCGTGAAAGCCGTACCTTGCAACAGGAGTGTATTAGCCAGACTGCGTATTATCTGACTCCGTCTCTCACTACAGCTTATTTTATGCAAGATTCTCATGCGGCGTAACTGACGTGTGCCATTTGTTGGCCAGTTTTTGCAATGGTTTTTGGTTTCAATAATACACATGCAGTTTCAGGCAGATGTGTGAATTTTTACGTGCCTACGTACATTATTCCGTGAAAAAGAACATTTTCAAATATTAACGGGCTTTTGGGACACCTCGTACGTACGAGGGCAGTTCAATAAGTAATGCAACACATTTTTTTTTCTCGGCCAATTTTGGTTGAAAAAACCGGAAATTTCTTGTGGAATATTTTCAAACATTCCCGCTTCGTCTCGTATAGTTTCATTGACTTCCGACAGGTGGCAGCGCTGTAAGGAGCTGTTAAAATGGCGTCTGTAACGGATGTGCGTTGCAAACAACGGGCAGTGATCGAGTTTCTTTTGGCGGAATACCAGGGCATCTCAGATATTCATAGGCGCGTGCAGAATGTCTACGGTGATCTGGCAGTGGACAAAAGCACGGTGAGTCGTTGGGCATAGCGTGTGTGATCATCGCCGCAAGGTCAAGCAAGACTGTCTGATCTCCCGCGTGCGGGCCGGCCGTACACAGCTGTGACTCCTGCAATGGCGGAGCGTGCGAACACACTCGTTACAGATGATCGGCGGATCACCATCAAACAACTCAGTGCTCAACTTGACTTCTCTGTTGGTAATGCTGTCACAATTGTTCACCAGTTGGGATATTCGAAGGTTTGTTCCCGCTGGGTCCCTCGTTGTCTAACCGAACACCATGAAGAGCATAGGAGAACCATCTGTGCGGAATTGCTTGCTCGTCATGTGGCTGAGGGTGACAATTTCTTGTCAAAGATTGTTACAGGCGATGAAACATGGGTTCATCACTTCGAACCTGAAACAAAACGGCAATTAATGGAGTGGCGCTACACCCACTCCCCTACAAAGAAAAAGTTTAAAGCCATACCTTCAGCCGGTAAAGTCATGGTTACAGTCGTCTGGGGCGCTGAAGGGGTTACTCTGTTCGATGTCCTTGCCCACGGTCAAACGATCAACTCTGAAGTGTATTGTGCTACTCTTCAGAAATTGAAGAAACGACTTCAGCGTGTTCATAGGCACAAAAATCTGAACGAACTTCTCCTTCATCATGACAACGCAAGACCTCACACAAGTCTTCGAACCCGAGAGGAGCTCACAAAACTTCAGTGGACTGTTCTTCCTCGTGCACCCTGCAGCCCCGATCTCGCACCGTCGGATTTCCATATGTTTGGCCCAATGAAGGACGCAATCTGTGGGAGGCACTACGCGGATGATGAAGAAGTTATTGATGCAGTACGACGTTGGCTCCGACATCGACCAGTGGAATGGTACCGTGCAGGCATACAGGCCCTCATTTCAAGGTGGCGTAAGGCCGTAGCATTGAATGGAGATTACGTTGAAAAATAGTGTTGTGTAGCTAAAAGATTGGGGACTAACCTGGTGTATTTCAATGCTGAATAAAACAACCCTTGTTTCAGAAAAAAAAAGTGTTGCATTACTTATTGAACCGCCCTCGTACATACATATCTTTCCTTTTTGTGGAAAATTCCAGTGTAGTCATTTCAGGATTACGTTTACTGGATACAGGACAAAGGGTGGAATCACTGTTCTATACAGGTAAAATTGTCATTTAAATATCACTTTTATTGGGCCACACGCCACTACTGTCAATTCTGCACAAATTAACATTCACTAAGCTACAACGACATTATCCACACTCCCCCTAATCTAAGTAGTCTCTGAATTCAGTGATATACAAGCAATACGGCGGAATGTTACGTCGCCCTTGAGATTACCGATTTCGTACGACGCTCTGATACCCATACCACATATGGACTGAGTAACAACTACTATTCTAAAATCATCTATTCAAAACGAGTTTCAAGGTCCCCCTCTGATGTCGGCGGGAACAACATAGCAAACTAGTACACGATATTATAGTGGCGGGTAGGGTTGTACTCAAGCAGACACGAATACGCACAATAAGGACACAAAAATGAGATACATCCTACAAATTCCGTCACACGAACACTGGCAAAAACTTCACACGATTTCTACAGAAATGATCGTATCTAATGACTAACCGACCACAACATTTCATTAACATCTTGTCATTGCAAATAAATGCAGTCACCTTCTTTGATCGTTCTTGGATATTTTCAAATCTTCACTCGAAACGTACGCAGTCCTACCCTTTGTTTCCACAAGGACGATTGTCAGCTCATTCTTTGTGCAATCAAGTCCACGCTGGATATTACAAATCAATGACTCGAAATTACTCACCATCTGTGATTTTTCTTGGATTTTATCTCACAAATTCACAAGCAAAACCTAACTGAATTTAATTTAGAATACTGGTGGCTATTTCTCCGAACTGTATGGAACACGTGACAGCTTGGAGTTAAAGACCAACAATGAAGAATTTAATCAAATTAACTAACTTCGTATCCAAAATTCGTTAAATATTACACACTATATAGTTATGTCGAAGAGGTACTAGATGACGGAGACATGGAGATGCGATACGAGAGAGGCATGTGTTCCGTCATCCATTGAAGCTAATGGTAAACACTGCGCCCCGCGTAAATGCTGACGTTCGATAGCTGTAGTGTCATCCTCGATGCAGAATTAACGTGTGCGTTCTCTCGCACAACGCAGACGCGGCGAATGCGTTCCACTTCCCTGCACAAAGGGGGCCGATACCTCGCTAGCCGGCTCGTGCGGGACGGCCTAATACTAGCACGTCTATTGTAAACGCTGCAGAGAAAACGAAAACAGTATTTGTGTGGCGCGCAGCTGTGATCAAACAACTCTATTGTCTTTCTGATCGCGTTGCCTAATACGAGGCAGCACGCGTTTAGCAAACCATGACAGAGCGGCATAGTGGTGTCAAAGATGTCCCCATGATTACCTTGTTCTGACACCAGCATAAAATCAGAGAAATGCACTGAAGAGGCCAAGAAACTGGTACACCTGTATATTATCCTGTAGGGTCCCCGCGAGCACGCAGAGGGGCCGCAACACGTCGTAGCATGGACTCGACTAATGTCTGAAGTAGTGCTGGAGGGATGTCCATAAATCCGTAACAGTGGGTAGAGATCTCTCCTGAACAGCAAGTTGCAGCGAATCCAATATATGCTCAATAAAATTAATGTCAGGAGAGTTTAGTGGACAGTGGAAGTGTTTGAACTCTGAACAGTATTCCCCGAGCCGCTCTGTAGCAATTCTCGACGTGTGATGTGTCGCATTGTCCTGCTGGAATTCCCAGGTCTGTTGGAATACACAATGGACAGATGATCAGACAGGATCCTTATGTACGTGTCACCTTTCAGAGTCGTATATAGACGCATCAGTGGTCCCACATCACTCAAACAGCACACGCCCGACATCATTACTGAGCTTCCAGCAGCTTCAACAGCCTCCTGCAGATATGGAAGGTCCATGGATTCATGAGGTTGTCTCCATACCCGTACACTTCCACCAGCTCGATACGATTTGAAATGAGACTTGTCCAACCAGGCAACGCGTTTCCAATCATCAACAATCGAAGGTCGGTATGACGGGCCCAGGCGAAGCGTAAAGCTCTGTGTCGTGAAGTCATTAAGGATAAACGAGCGGGCTTTCGGTTCTCAAAGCCCATATCGATGATGTATCGTTGAATGGCTCGCACGCCGACACTTGGCCCAGCCTTGAAATCTGCAGCAAATTGGGTATCACTTCTGTCATGTTGAACGATTCTCTTCAGTTCCTGCAGTGTCTTTTCCCGGCCGCAGCAATGTCTGAGATCTGATATTTTACCGGATTCCTGACATTCACGGTAGACTCGGGAAATGGTCGTACGGGAAAATACCCACTTCATCGCTGCCTCGGAGATACCGTGAGCCATCGCGCGTGCGCCGACCATAACACCACGTTCAAACACACTTAAATCTCGATAACATGCTATTGTAGCAGCAATAAGCGATGTAACAGTAGCGCCAGACGCTTGTTGTCTTGTGTAGGCATTGCCGACCGCAGCGTTGCATTCTGCCTGTTTACATATATCTGTTTTTGAACACGCATGCTTATATCAGTTTCTTTGTAGATTCAGTGTATTACGGAATAATTGTTCCAGGTGGTAGTTTTAAGTCAAATATCTGGAAACAGCACTGCAGACAGATTACCAAGAAAAGAGACAAGCACATCCAGTAAGGTATGGGCGACAAACGTCAACAGGGAGAGAGTCCATCACACTGCCCATGCTCGATGCAGATAGGATTCCCTGTACACTAACATGTATTTATATTCTTTGACATGTTTTCTGAGGATATTCTTCTAGTTTTCACTAATACTATACCCTTCAGGACTATAGAACACATTTGGTTTTAAACATTCTGGATGCTTATATCAGTATCCAAACTGAAGACAAACTTCTTTTTTGCAACGTATTCTTCTGGCGGAGCATTAATTGCACTTATTCTCTAGAATTTGTTGCTATAAACTGTTGCCACTACACTTGTGAGATTAGCGTTTGATGTAGAGGATAATGGATACAATGCTACTACCGTTTCTGAATTATATTTTAATGTAATGCCAGAAGTCGCACAGTGGCGCAGGCAGCTAAGTGTCAAATTAGTGATCCATACGTAGCAGTAGCGACCTACAATTTATTAATTACGTCTGTAGAAAGAATTTTCACTCTGCATTGTAGTCTACGCTGATATGAAACTCTCTGGCAGATGAAAACTCTTTGCCGGACGGCGGCTCGAACCCGATACCTTTGCCTTTCACTGGCAAGTTGTCTTCAAACTGAGATATCGAGCACGATTCGCAACTGGTGTCATAGGAGATGAAGTGCTGACGTAACTGAAGCTGGGAGGACGGCTTTACAGTCGTGCTCTGGTAGCTCAGCTGGTAGAGCACTTGATCACGAAAGGCAAAGTTGCCGAATTCGAGTTGCGGTCTGGCAACCAGTTCTAATCTGTCAGAAAGTTTCAAGTAATTGTTAGTTGTACAAGTTTTCTTTCAGAATATTGAAGAAGCGAATGGAGAACCACATTTGGGAAAGTGACAGTTGATTCGTTTAGCACGTATTTCTGGACTCGAAACATCTGCCGGCGGCCACCAGTACCTACGTATTGTGTCATACTCTTCTGGATCTTCGGAACATATCTACAAGGAAGGGTGTAATATTGCAAGTAGTAACACAGAACTTAGAAATTGATTTCGAAGCGAAAAACATTCTACTCGTTCGGTATCTAGTTCTACTAAAGTGCACATTTTTATTTATTATTTTAACTTTGTATTCCCCGGTTTTGGCTGAAAGACTGTTATTATATTTCTTCATTTTTAATTTTCGCTGTTATTGCATGATATGTCAATTTCTTTAAAATTTTGCTTCAACTAAACTGTTCTTGCGTTGTTGAACACTGTTACGGGACAAAGCAAACCTTTAAGATAATAAGAGAATACATAAAGTTTTACATGGCTTGAGCAGAAGGTGGAGGCTATGGATGCATGGATGATTGTGGTACAGATAGTCACACATATAGGATGATTATCTAAAGTAAAAAGGGGAGCAGTGCATAAATATCGAGACATCAGTTGCAAGCTAGTGTGAGATTAGAGTTGTTTCTGTGTGTCTTTCTTACTTGTGGAAACTCAAGTGTAATTATTTCAGGATTACATTTACTGGGTACGGGATAATGGATGGAATTGCTGTGTTGTACACGTGAAATTGTCATTTAAATATCACTTTTATAGGGCCTCACGCCCCTACTCCTAGTTATGCACAAATTAACAATCATTAAGATACAAGGACATGATGCACACTCCGACCAATCTAAATTTTCTCTGAATTCACTGATATGCAGGGAATGGGACGGAATGCTACGTTTCTCTTGGGATTGCAGTTCTCATACGACACTCTCATACCCTTGTCAAAGATGGACTGAGTATCAACCACTATTTTAACATAATCTACTCAAAACGAATTTCGGGATCCCCCTCTTATTTTGGCGAGAACAAAATAGTAAACTAGGAGGCGAACTTATAGCGTGGGTTGGGGGAGGGGGGGGTTGAGCTATACGCAAGCAAACACAAAAATTGTATACATCCTTCTACGTCCGTCACACGAACACTCGCAAAAACTACAATGAATTTCTGCAACAACGATTCTATCCAGTGAGGAACCGACCATAAGGTTTCATTAATGTCTTATAATTGCAAATAAATTTACTCACCATCTTTGACCGTTCTTGGATAGTACCAAATCTTCACTCGAAACGCACGTAATTCCTACTCTGTATTTCCACAAGAACGATTGTTATCTCATCGATTGTGCAGCCCAGTCCACGTGGGATTTCTCCAAACTACTTACCATCTTTCATCGTCCTTGGATTTTATTTTGCAATTTGACACGCAAAACGTAACTG
This sequence comes from Schistocerca piceifrons, assembly GCF_021461385.2. Lineage (NCBI taxonomy): Eukaryota > Metazoa > Arthropoda > Insecta > Orthoptera > Acrididae > Schistocerca > Schistocerca piceifrons. The sequence continues at coordinate 53,766,858 of NC_060138.1, forward strand.
AATTAAATTTAGGATGCTACTGATCGTTTCTACGAGCAGTACTGCACACGTGATAGAGTAGGGACGAAGACCAACGAAGAAAAAATAAATCAAATTAACTAGCTTCATCTACGAATTTCGTTAAATATTTCACAATATTCACACGTCCAATTCCTAAGCTGAAAATACAGTGAGGAAATGATTATTCTTTGTCACATAGTTTCCACCACTTGATTGAAGGTTGCACAAAGGGATAAACAATTACTACCAATAAAAATCTTACAGATTCTGGAAGTCGATAAAAATGAAATAATTAAACGCTCTCTGAGGAATCTACTGAAAAACCATAGTGGACGTTGAAAGCACCACAAGAGTTACGACTTAAGACTGGATTGCAAAGGTGTCCGTGCTCACGTTGGAATAGTGAATTCTAACTATCCAATGTACTCAGGAAACTATGAAGGAAAATAGAAGGTGAGTGTAATGTAAGCTTAACTGTTATGATGCTGGAAAAGAGCGGATTAGTGACCTAGTGTACGATATACCTCATCCGTTTGTTAAATTAACAAACTGCTTGACGGACTGACGAAAATAGCGGAGCAACCTTAATGGTCACTCAGCTCATCCCTGAAGGGGAAGGAAGACTTGCAACCAATCCCTGCATACTTTCCTAGTACTGGCGCAGAGTTAGCCTAACACCAAACCAAACAAAACATGCATCCCTGCATTACAGCTCTCCTAATCACAGAATCACAAATGGGTGAAGTCATTCTAACATTTAGGAGGAACGTAAACAGGAACAGGTAGAGGATGTATGTTAATACGTAATCAGACAAACGAAATGGTGTACACATCTTAACCAGATCTTCTCTTTACAAAGACCAATCTGTCATTACTAATAAAGTAATTCTGGACACCTTGAGATAACGTAATGGGACGGAACAGCCAGTACCGTCTCACCAATATTAAGTATAGACGGAAAGACTAAAAGGCGAAGGTAACAGACAGAAATAAAAAGTAACTCGAAGAGGAGATAGATGACGAAGATACGGGGGATGCGATAAGAGAGAGGCATGTGTTCCATCATTAATTCCAGCTACAACGCTGCGCCTCTCGTAAATGCCGAGGTTCGACTGCCCTCGTGTCGTTCTCAATGCAGAATTCAAGTGTGCACTCTACCGCACAGGACAGACGCGTCGAATGCGTTCCACTTCCCTGGACAAAGGGGGCTCATACCCAGCTGGTCGGCTCGTGTGGGACGGCCTAGTATACGCACATCCATTGTGAATGCTGCAGAGAAAACGAAAACACGTTTCGTGTGCCGCGCACCGGTGATCACACAACTCTATTGTCTCTTTGATGACGTCCCCTAATAGGATGCAGCATCCGTTTAGCAAGCCATGAGACAACTGCATACTGGTGTCAAAGACGACCACAGGATTACCGTCGTAACAAAGTCAGTTAGTGAAAACCGTAATCATCAATGCAAATTTGTGTGATACCTTTAATTAGTCTTCGCAGTGGTATTTACACCGATCGTATAGTACACGTTAAGGACTTGAACTTAATATTGCACGGCGTTCTTTACGCTGACGGTTGAAGTACCTAACAGGATGCTCAGTGAGGCCTAACAGATAACTGGGTTCTGAAACATTGTAGTTGCTGCACCCAACGGCATGCAAATGACTGGCATTTAGCTATCTAAATTCTCTAAATTTATGGTTCGTATACCCATTGACATGCACATTAGGGGAATCTATTCGAGTTCTTTGCCGCTGTGGTTGGGGTACCCAACGGTACACACAACACGGGGCGTCTCGCTATGTGGGTTGTTCACTTTTATGGTTGGAGTACCCAGCGACAAGCACTACATGGCCGTCTTAAGCATATCACGTGCTGTCTTACGCCCACTACTGTGTGGAACTAACATCAATATCGTGTACGGTTTGGCTGTTTCATTGGTTCTTGGTAAAATACTTCATATATTATGAATGAAAATACACGCAACACTAGTGAAATATTCTGCAGTATTTATTATTAGGCCGGCCGGAGTGGCCGAGCGGTTCTCGGCATTACAGTGTGGAACCGAGCTACCGCTACGGTCGCAGGTTCGAATCCTGCCTCGGGCATGGATGTGTGTGATGTCCTTAGGTTAGTTAGATTTAAGTAGTTCTAAGTTCTAGGGGACTGATGACCTCAGAAGTTAAGTCCCATAGTGCTCAGAGCCATTTGAACCATTTGTTATTAATTTCAGAAGCCGGTTTTTGGCTGTTACGCCATCACTAGGTACAATGATATCCTTTTACCATATGATGGTGCGACAGCCGAAAACCGATTTATGATATAAATAATAAATACTATAAAATATTTCACCTGAATTGTGTGGGTTTTGAGTCATAATTAACATCGAGTGTTGTGAACTGAGAAATAGAGAGACAGAACTGCATCTGCTTAATTTTTTGAAACGGTGTAAGGTTTCGAATGAGGGATTAATGGGAACAAGAAGCTAAATACGCACAGACATGCCCAGCGATGTACATCATAAAACAGAGAATTAGAAATGCAGATAAGGAATTGACTTAATTTTATGCTTTGTCTACAGTGTTTCCTCCGTGACTGTGTTACTTTCGTAATAATAAAGAACAACTGCCTCGAGCCACAAACCGTGATTTTCTTGAAATGCGCCTGAAGATGAACCCCCAGTGCTCGAAATGCATCGTGCACTTAACTAAAACCACGGTTTGCGGCTGAAGGCGGTTGTTCTTTATTAGTAAGCAATTAACCTTCCACTTGTGACGAAGAACAGAAATTTTGAATGATTTAAATAATACGTAACCCTGAATTGAAACGCAACACTTCGTGGTTTCGATTACAGTGCCATAAACACTGCGAAATCTCGCAGGGATGGGGACCAGAATTAACACGGGAGTTAGAGAGAGAGAGAGAGAGAGAGAGAGAGAGAGAGAGAGAGATGGAGAGAAAGAGATCGGGAAAGCTTTGTTCAATCGTTTCTCATTTCTTCCTTTAAACACCGCAACATTCAAATTAATTTTGAAGTTTCAGTTACTCTTTATCATCTGTCATCTACTGAGACACCTAATATATTTGATTGCATACTTGAACGTCTTTAACTAGATCCCTTCTCGTCCAACCTCCGTCCTTCGAATAGAATCGTGTGGGATCCAGCCCACTCGTGTCTTATACGATTACTAGGTAACTGTTTCCTCGGACAGCTAGAGAACATACAAGCAAATCATGTTAATGAAGTTAATTACAGCAACTGAACTGACACACTTAACCCTCCCGTTACCAAGCTTTTTCACACCTCTACTTTACCAAGCGTGGTATTTGGACTACCCCAAAAGAGTTTTGTGTTTTAATGTAATATTTGTTCTCAGATTTCGTTATTTCCATTGAATGGGTTTATTTAGTATTGAAAAACTGCTTTTCAGGTTATTACAAGTATTTAATCAGATCACAGATACAAAGTACAAAAATTTTTTATATCTTTCACTAAATTCAGTACACAACAAACAGAAAATTAATACTCTATGTTTCTCTACGCTCATTGCAGTAAAATAAGACAAGACTTTTTTCAACTTTTCAGGCAAGTAAATTTTTGCACTGCATGCACTTCACAGTAACAGTTTCTTCTCTGTGTGTATTACAAATAGGTTTCTTGCACGTTACACAACAGAATCTTGTTTTCCGATCTTCGTTTCTCTTGCAATCTTGACATCGTTGTGACGTTGGTAACTTGGTCTGGATCACTGCTGTAGGAATTGCAGTACCACAAGCTTTCAGTTCATCTTTTACACCTTCATGAAGACCGTTGATATTTTTCGCTCTTTGTTCCATGTTGCCTTTGCTGAGTCCAAATGCCAGTTCAGTCATGAAGAGTTTACGTCGGCTTCGGTTATTCTTCTGCCATCCAGGAAGTCTTTGAGTTTTCAGAATGTATGCATTCAGTGTTGCAATAGCTATAATTTCCATGAAGATTCTTAGTGGCCACCGCTTCGTTCCTCTAACACAGCTGTATTCTCTTGTCATTTTGTCGCCATTATCTACAGCACTTTTGTATTTGGTGTAGTGCAGTATGATTTCGGGTTTGTGTTCACTTTCTTCACCACTCACTTGTCTCTCATTATGCTGAAGAGAGAGTAGTATTACTGCCTTTCCCTTCTTTGGAACATAGGAAATTAGGGTCAAGTCATTTGTGAAACCAAACTTTGAAGAGTGAACTTCTCTCTTTCTGTTAGGCAAGAATTCCTTCTGAATCTCTTATTGGAACGCAAGGTACCAACCAATGTCGTGTTTCGTTTTAGTAGTTCAGCAGCCTATGGAAAACTTGACGGTTATTCAGAGATGGTTCCATCAGATCCAAAACAACTCTCTGTCCTTGATTCACTTCCCGAGTATTCCTGTGTAAATTTGGATCCGTAATAAGTAAGATATCTTTAGATCAGCACGAACCAAAATTTTAATGTCATACTTGTCAGGCTTGCTCTTCATATAAACGCTAAAAGGGCCGTTTCCTCGGTACGTTGCTAATCGTTCCTCAAAAGTCACATATTCATAAGGATAGAAGTTCTTGCGCAAGTTAGATTGAAATTTGTCGCACAATACCCTGATGGCTTGTAGCTTGTCCTTGGTTTCTTCAGTTCTCTGTGCTCTTTTGTCTTTGTTGTCAAATCACAAGAATTTCACTGCAGACAAAAATCGGTTTCTTGACATGGCAGCAGAAAAGAATGGTTGCCGAAAGGCATCATTGCCTCCACACATTTTGGAAGCACCTGTGCGATGTCCATGAGTTCGACCAGCTCCTATTAGAACTGCTAATACAGCGCACACTTCAGTTGTATTTATATCTCTCCATGTCGTTTTGTTCGAATAATGAACTGCTTTCCACAAAGAAATTACTCGTTTGGCTTCCCTGTTCGTTTCTTCTACAATGATGTCACGATTTCCGTTGAGATAAATAACAAGAATGACTCTGTTTTCGTTGCTTTTCCATCTTTCACTGGGCCAGGTGTTACGTTCAGAATGTTACGACGTAGACGCCCCCCACCTTTGGATGGTTCACTAGAAAATTGTAGTCCACTTCTAGAAACAAACAAATATCCAGTGTCTTCGACTTCTTCTTCTACTTCATCATAATCTTCTTCTTCTTCTACTACTTGTTAACGTGAATGTGTAGTGTCTTCTGCTATTTCATCATCAGCTTCATATGATGCTATGATATGGTCTTTGTCAAGAGGTTCCATATGTTCATTCAGTTCATTATCAATGTGTCATTCATTTTCATCGTCACTGACATCAGAATTTTATAGAATTTCCATGATCTCTTCGCTAGAAAGTCCTTTGGACATCCTTACTTGCAGATGAATATTGACTCCTGTAATGTCAGCTCAACAGTGAAAGTTAAATTCAACTCAACGACAGTAACCAGTAACAATAACAAACATTCGATGAATGGAAAAATTCAACAAAGAAGATGAATGACAGATACATTTACCAAAATCTTCTTTTTCTACAAATAAGAAAATAAGACGCTTCATACCAAGTGGGGTAGTCTCACAATCCCACCAATAAATGACTTGGATAACAATGATAAAGGCAAAAAAATTAGACAGTCGTCAGTGTGAATTCAACGTCAATCATTTTAGTACAAAGTCATGAAACCACAGGCATGTGGCCCTGCAGATAACATTATTATAGGGAAAAAATCAACCTGGAGCAGTCAGAATACCCCACTTGGTAATGCGAGGGTTACCTTTCGTTTCTACATGGTGAGTCGAAAGTAGCTGATGACATGCAAATAATCAATGTCCTTTGATATTAATATCCATGCAAGCTAAATCACACAAGTCCATAAGTCACTGCTGTCGTTAATATAACTGCGGCTCTTGTAGTGCGGCTCCTCTAGTTCCAGTCTTCTAGTCCTCTCTCCCAGTGCGACTCTTTTACTGCGGCCGAGGCTAGGCGGCGCTTCGCTTTTGTTCTCTTCCTGCAGAGGCCGGTCCTGTCGTGGTGACGTCCCAGCTAACGTGGCATTGGCTGACGCCGTCTCACAGCCCGCTCTGCGGTATCGTTCTTGATCTTCGTTCCGGCGCGTGTCGTTACGCCGGAACAAGTCGCATTGTTGATTTAGGACTTCAAGGTCAGTCCCCAAATCGGGAGAAATAATGTTGCCTGATTGACACACCTGCTCTAGCAGTTCCTCCCACGATATTTCAGAGAGACAGCATAATCTGAGACTATTGTGAACCAGGAGTGATGCATTCCACCGTGACTGATATGTCCAAAATAAGAAAATCTACATCTACATCTACATACATACTCCGCAATCCACCGTACGGTGCGTGGCGGAGGGTACCTCGTACCACAACTAGTATCTTCTCTTACTGTTCCACTCCATAACAGAATGAGGGAAAAATGACTGCCTATGTGTCTCTGTACGAGCCCTAATCTCTCTTATCTTACCTTTGTGGTCTTTCCGCGAAATGTAAGTTGGCGGCAGTAAAATTGTACTGCAGTTAGCCTCAAATGCTGGTTCTCTAAATTTCCTCAGTAGCGCTTCACGAAAAGAACGGCTCCTTTCCTCTAGAGACTCCCACCCGAGTTCCTGAAGCATTTCTCTAACTATCGCGTGATGATCAAACCTACCAGTAACAAATCTAGCCGCCCGCCTCTGAATTGCTTCTGCGTCCTCCCTCAATCCGACCTAATAGGGATCCCAAACACTCGAGCAGTAGTCAAGAATAGGTCGTATTAGTGTTTTATAAGCGGTCTCCTTTACAGTTGAACTATATCTTCCCAAAATTCTACCAATGAACCGAAGAGGACTATCCGCCTTCCCCACAACTGCCATTACATGCTTGTCCCACTTCGTATCGCTCAGCAATGTTACGCCCAAATATTTAATCGACGTGACTGTGTCAAGCGCTACACTATTTTGGAGTATTCAGCCATTACGGGATTCTTTTTCCTATTCATCTGCATTGATTTACATTTATCTATATTTAGAGTTAGCTGCCATTCTTTACACCAATCACAAATCCTGTCCAATTCATCTAGTATCCTACTACAGTCACTCAACGACGACACCTGCCCGTACACCACAGCATCATCAGCAAACAGCCGCACATTGCTATCCACCCTATCCAAAAGGTCATTTATGTAGATAGAAAACAACAGCGGACCTACCACACTTCCCTGGGGCACTCTAGATGGTACCCTCACCTCCGATGAAAACTCACTATCGAGGACAACGTACTGGGTTCTATTACTTAAGAAGTCTTCGAGCCACTCACATATTTGGGAACCAATCCTATATGCTCGTACCTTAGTTAGGAGTCCGCAGTGGGGCACCGAGTCAAACGCTTTCCGGATGCCAAGGAATATGGCATCCGTCTGATACCCTTCATCCATGGTTCATGAGATATCATGTGAAAAGGAGTGATGCTTTCTAAAGCCGTGCTGATGCATGGAAGCAACTTCTGTGTCTCAAGGAAATTCATTATATTCGAACTGAGAATGTGTTCGAGAATCCAGCAACAAACCGATGTTAAGGATATTGATCTGTAATTTTGAGAATCCGTCCTTCTACCCTTCTTATATACAGGCGTCACTTGCGCTTTTTTTTCCAGTCGCTCGGCACTTTACGTTGGGCAAGAGATTCGCGATAAATGCAAGCTAAGTAAAGAGCCAATGCAGTAGAGTACTCTCTGTAAAACCGAATTGGAATCCCATCAGGACCTGGCGTTTTATTTTTGCAGCCCATTCAGCTGCTTCACAGCACCAGGGATGTCTATCACTATGTCCTCCATACGGGAATCTGCACGAGACTCAAACGGCGGTATGTCTGTACGATCCTCCTGCGTGAAAGATTTCTCAAATCTGATGAAGATCGTAGCTGCAACACGAGCATTATGAAGCCTGGTTCGCAGTCGAAGAATCGAGGACTACACAACTCGCAGAAAAGTGCGCCGTGATATTCTGCCACTGCTCCCATCCCTTCCTGTGCAGCCTGGAGGATCGCGGAGCTAACTGAAATCCCCAGCCAGCGGGGTCCCTACCTGTGACCCGCCGACACCGTCGCAGTGACCTGGATCCGCCTCAACTGCAGACGACAGCAGAAAGCGAGGTGCGGCGCACACGGCCATCCAGAGCGCTTCCCTGCTGCTGCTGTGTGCGCGTGCAAGTTGCCCCCAGTTCACGGCATCTTCAAGCACTACTCGCTAACTTCTGGCGCAATACAGAACTTCCGCAGGTGGAACTTTGGTTGGGCGCTGCTGCCGATCGTGCATCTATGTCAAAATACCGGCAGCCGGATGGAACTTTCTGCAATTCCCCCCCCCCCCTCCCCCCCTTCGCGCCGTTCACCCATCCCCACCACAGCATATGCCAGTGCTGTCAGCGCCACGCCGTGCAAATTCTGTTACGCCTCATGAATACAGAGAGGTCATAGGGGCGTGCTTGTTATTAACAAATTTCTGCATATAACTTGAAAAAAATATATAAATTGAAGAGTCATTTTGAACTGAATGAAAAATACGGCATTTCAACAAAAAGCTAACTTTAAAGGTTAAATTATGCCTTCAAAGTCACTGGTCGTTGGGGCTCAGTTCGAAACGCGATTCATCGCTGAAGACAATTCTGCATCAGCCAATGAGATTGCAGGCAGAAGACGTGTCTGGAAATGCCTAGACAACAGACAGCAGTGGGGCAATAACCTGACTGTCTCCCGCCATACAGCCCGATTAGGGCGGGTGGTGTCTGGGGTGACACTTCCTTTTATAGCAGGACGCCTTTGGTTGCCGTCAGCGACGGTCTTACAGTACAGCGGTACGTCGACGATACTCTACACCCGGTTTTTTTTCTCCCCTACGTTAGAAGCCATCCTGTGATTACGTTTCAGCAAGATAATGCCCGCCCGCACACGGAGAAAGTTTCTATTGCTTGTCTTCTTGCTTGCGAAACCTTACCTTGGCCAGCAAGGTGGCCGGATCTCTCCTCAGTTGAAAACTGTTGAAAGCTGTTCAAAAAGTAAAACTTCGTTATCAGGCGTGTAGCATTAATTTATAACTTCTTTAATAGTAGTTCCATGTGCATGACATTTGACAGACAGTAACAACATAAACCGCAACATAAACCGCTGAATGTACCTGCAAAATTATTTTTTTGTGTCATACACAGTTCAGAAGATATGTCATAAAACAAGTAACAATCAGATTGATTTACCTGGTTCATTGCCGAAGTTCTACGCTTTAATTGTTTAGCTCTACCGGAAAGTACTTTTAATCAACGGTAGGGATCAAACCAAGAAAGTAGCCAGTGGTCCCAGACCCTGTAAATAACCAAAAACTAATACATCAAACGTAATCGGAGCTTTGCGTCTTCAACCATTAAAGATTTACATGATTAAGGTAAAATATTTAACATAATCACTGATTTGTAATTAGATATTTGAAGAGTATTTTTACATGGACGTTACATTCTTTAAAGAGTCGTTGCGAAAGGCTTCCTCTTCTCCCCAAGAACTTATTCGTTACGTCCACAGCAGACCGATCCTTATCTTAGTATGACATATATCCACTCTCAAGGCATGATCCAGGATTTAATATGGGGGTCGATCATAAAGTTTGCGTTTGAGGGCGTTGCTGCAGCGTATAGAAAACGCAGAAATATCCCGATGATGGCATTTAATCACCGACTTATAGCCCAGGCGTTATTGTGGTCTTCGAACGGAAAATTTTATGGTTGCTCCTTATCATTTACAGACAACAGTCATGCACAAAAGCTATCACTCATATAATTAAGCCGCCATTCTTTAAGTGAAGCTAGAAGTCTGCCGTCGGGCATAACTCCTCGCCGCTCAACTGTACGTGTCTCGTGGTAGTGCTCATACGCTCCTCCATCAGCTGGGGTACTCAAAAGTTTCTGTCGGACTGTTCTTCCTCATCCACCCTACAACCTGGATCTCGCACCTTCCGAATTGCATCTGTTTGGCCCAATGGGAGAAGCATTCCGCGTGCACCAGTACTTTGATTAGGGTGGTCACTGATGCAGAAGGACGTTGGCTCCGACATCCACCAGTAGAGTGATACCACGCAGGAATGCAAGTCTTGTCAGTAAGGTGTCGTAAGGCAGTCGCATTGAACGAAAATTAAGTTGATTTATAAGCTTTTGTCGCCAAAAGACTTGGAATAATATGGTGTACCGGTATGCTCAATAAAAACAACCTGCTTTCAGAAATAAATATATGTTGCCTTACTTATTTAATGCTCCTCGTACAATAGACATTAGAACCGGGAATGAGCTATCACAATGAAAGTCCTAGAGCGAATTGTCGAATTGAAAAGTGTGTAAGAAAGGGACGAAACCTTTCTCCCCTACCTTTCAATGTTACCGTATGTGTAGCAGTCACGGAAATAAAGATAGGTTCAGGAGCGGAATTAAAATTCAGAGTGATAGGTTATCAACTGTAAGATTCGCTGGTGGTATTATTATTAGTAGTAAAAGCGAAAGGAATTAGAGAATATGCTGCACGAAATGAATAGTCTACTGTGTAACAAACATGGACTGAGAAGAAAGGAGAGAATGATGAAGAGAGATTAGATTAGTGATAAAATTAGCATCAAATTTGGGGACTTAAAAGTAGACAAAGTGAAGGACTTCTGCTATCGAGGAAGCAAAATAAAATATGACAGCCGAAGCAAGAGAAAGATAAAAAGCAGAGGGGTGCAGGCAAAGAGGGCGTTGCTAGCCGGAAAGGTCTACTAGTGTTAAACATTGATATTAATTTAAGGGGGAAATTTCTACGAATCTACGTCTGGTCCGCAACATTTTATGGAAGTGAATCTTGAATAGTGGGGTAAGCGGAGAAGAGAATGCAGGATATGTGATGTGGTGCTATAGAAGGATGCAAAAAATTTGAATACCTGAAATAAGTAATGAAAAATTTCTCCGTAGATTCGGCTGCTAAAGCAACATACGGAAAACTCTGACAAAGAGGGGACGGAATGATGGAATATGGGTTAAGACATCAGGACCAACGACGTGTTACCAAAGAGCGCTGCAGAGGGTAAAAACTTTATGGGGTAACAGAGGACTAGAATATACATATACTGATAACGCCCAGAGCAAGTGCCACTCTGAGATGGAATGGTGGGTACAAGAGAGGAATTCGTATCGGGCCACATCAAACCAGTAGGAGTCTGATGACAAAATAAAAATGGTTGTACTCATTATTATCGTCTACCCATGCAACGTAATACCATATACGAGGTCTATTCAAAAAATTACGGAACATTTTGAATTTAGTGCCGGTATTATGTTGGAGCGAAACGCGATTGACATCCCTGCACGCCCGTGTGTTGAATGTGTAACCGCCGGAAGTTTCATTTTTGTATGTGTGTTAGTTGTTGTTCAGTGCTCTATTGAGTAGCATTTCACGATGGCACAGGAGCAACGCGTCTGCATTATAATTTGCGTGACACTCAAGAAAAACATTACAGATGCAGGAAGCGAACGGTGATGAGTGCTTAAGCCGTACTCGGTGTTAGGATTGGTTCACACTGCTTAAAAAGGGCAGGACAGGAGTTAAAGATAACCGTCGTTCAGGACGCCCTTCGACGTCTACCGATGACCCTTATGTAGGGACGTCAACGAAGGTGTGTGTGCCAATCGAAGACTGACTGTCCGAGAGAGTGGAGAAGAATATAAGATTTCTGTAGGATCATGTCATGAAATCCTGACACAGCATCTTGGAGTGCATCGTGTTGCAGCCACGTTCGTCCCATGGCTCATGAGTCAAGACGAGAAAGACCAGTGAAGAGCTTTTGGATCGCGCAAATGAGAACGAGATGTTCCTTAAGTGGTGATGAGACGTGGGTCTACGGTTACGATGTTTGAACTAAAGTTCAATCTTCACAATGGATTGGGAAATGTTCTCTAAGACCTAAAAAAGCTCGTCATATCAGGTCAAATGTCAAAGCCATGTTGATAGTTTTCTTTGACTTTGAATGATTAGTTCGTCCTGATTCGCTGCCACAGGGATAAACTGTTAATGGATGGTACTATCGGGAGGTGTTCAGACGCCTGAGGGAACATGTGAGAAGGAAACGGCCTGAAATATGGTGAGATAATTCGTGGCTCTTGCATCACGATGACACACCTGCACATTCAAACCTGTTGATGCGTGGCTATTGTCAAAAAGCGAAATCACTGTGCTGCCTCCGTGCTCTGCAGACCTGGCCAGTGCGGACTACTTTTATTTCCTGCTGTGGCCTTCTCACCAGACATCACGGCGTCTAGAGTATCAGCAACGAAACTGACAGCCTGCAGCCGCGGGTTGCCCGCTTCGCAGGCACACTGAAGCACTACACAACCGACAGGCAATATTGATGAACGGCCACAACAACAACAACAACAACAACAACACAGCAAAGACACCAGCGGCCACCAGGGGCCACTACCGGCCCAAATAAACATATGCAAATACCGGAACTGTTTTCACATGTCAAACCACGTGATGGAAAATAGTTCCGAGGTACTCAGCCGCCGAAGCGAAGCGCTATAAAGGCCGGCGCTCGGCCGCACATCTGGAGTTCATCGACCGCTAGCACACGTGGATAGCTGCCGCCTTGGCACCCTGGCTTGGATCTGCTCGCTGATCTCTGGGTTAGGCTTGGTATATCGGAGAAGTCTCTGGCGGAGACTTGTAGGAAATTATTTCAGTTTTGTGTTGGTGTTGGAGAATTTGTTTTGGTCAACTGAACAGTCCAATAAATTGTTTTCGGACTTTGATCGTTAGTTTCTTCTGCTTACTCAGACATATTATTTCCAACGCCGAATACCCCACTGAAAGGACAAAGATTTGCAACTATAGACGAGATACAAGACAATTCGCAGACGGCGCTTCTGGTGATCCTGCAAAAGGCGTACCGAGAATGTTTCGGTGGAAGTGGAAACGGAATTGGGAGCGGTGTTACCAACTTCGGAGCAGAGTATTTCGAAGGAGACAATGCATAGCAAGTAAAAGGTAAGAGTAGGAAAATTTTGTGGCCAAAGTTGAGGAATATTTCGCTCTTCCTTTATTGCCCCAAATTGTGACATCCCTCTGTTAGATGAACGTGTAGCCATTCCTCTTATTTGGAAACAGTGTCTGGATGTTGACAGCTGTATTATTCAATATCAAACATAAATCAAATGGCGCCACTGGCCTTACATTCCTATGACAGTCTCTCTCTCTCTCTCTCTCTCTCTCTCACACACACACACACACACACACACACACACACATTCACGTACTCTGAGCACATACAGCGCGACGCGGCACAGTGCAGGCGCGCTCGCGCGCGCGCTGGGGCGGTGAGTCATTACCCGGCTCACAGCAAGCGCTCCGACGTCAACAGCCCCATCAGCAGCAAGTGTCTCGTCCGGTGGACGAATGCGAGCTCGTCTGTTTGCGTCCGAGCGGACGCCGTCCCATTCTTCGCCGCTGTCAGTGATACGGCGGCCTACAGCCAGGGCGTTTATTCGCGTGTATCCTGATTGGGTAATGCCGTTAATTATTCCGCCTCCAAAATATCAGCCAACATATGTACCCGGTGCAAACAGTCGCCTCGTTAACATCGATTTCAAAGCAGCAAACCAGATGTCTGTATTCGTGCGCTGCGAACCACAACAGTAAAAGAGAACTGTATGAGCCGGCGAGCACCATCACAATTAAGGAAACGAGTAATTAGTGTCAGACATTCACGCATCACGCACAAACACACAAACACACACACACAGACACACACACACACACACACACACACACACACACACACACAGACCTCCCTACTTTGTTTACGATGAGCTTCCAGCTGGTCGCACGTTACACCACAAATAAAGCAGAACGGCTCTGGTCGCCACATCCGATCGCGCAAGTGTGGGTATTGCCATTGACACTATGTAATGACATTCCCGAAATCATTGTGCACGTGATGTAATGGTAGCGATCGGAGCAAACCGATCGTGTTAGCGAAATCACGGTCTTTCTTTTCCTGTACTGCTGTTTTAGCCCTTTCGCGCTATCCGGACAGAGTCCAATCCTTACAAAGTACTACAAAAACTGATGCAATGAAATTTAAGGTTTTTATCAATTACGTATTTTTTTCTTGTACCTAAAGACATAGATAGACAGGTTAAGATATGAGAGGATGAGAGAGTTAATGAAGGTGGAACCATTGCAGGAGGAGATAGAGAAATCAATTCTGAGATGGTACGGACATGTTAAGAGAATGGAGGAGAAGAGGACACCCAGGAAGATACATGAGATGAAACTAGAAGGAGAGAGACCAAGAGGGAGATCGAGAAACAGATGGCTGAAAGTAGTAGAGGAATGTGTCCAGAAGATAGTAGAAGAATGGTTCAAATGGCTCTGAGCACTATGGGACTAAACATCTATGGTCATCAGTCCCCTAGAACTTAGAACTACTTAAATCTAACAAACCTAAGGACATGACACAACACCCAGTCATCACGAGGCAGAGAAAATCCCTGAACCCGCCGGGAATCGAACCCGGGCGCGGGAAGCGAGAACGCTACCGCACGACCACGAGCTGCGGACGATAGTAGAAGACTGGACCAAGGTGAAGACAGAGAGATGGTGGCAATACAGAATCACAATGTGATGAAACCAGCCTGTGTAAACTAAGAAATGAAAACGAGCATGCAAGACAAAATCCAGCCAATAAAAGGCGAGTTAACTTGCAGCGCGCCAAGTGGCCTGGCAGCGAACCGAGGTCGTGTTGCAGGAAGTCTCTACATGAGTTTCACCCCCGTAAGCTTTTCAGAATTGTAATTGGAGGGGAATTTGCTGACGTAAACCACAATGCTTCTTACTGTAAATGGAAAGTCTGAGAGAACACAACACTCTCACCCCCAAATGTTTACAGTGCTCCGAAAGCGAGTTCACTATGTTGTCGTAAGTACTTAATAACTTCGTGTTCGTGCATACCGTGGTGGTAACAACACATTCCTGACCGGATTCAACTTTCACGCTCCTCTGACAGACTCAGTTCAACACCAGAATCCTCATATCTAAATAAATATCTTTCCACTAAAGTGAACAACACAACACACTCACGCACACGCAATCAGATTCAAAACTATACGTACATAGATATAAATGTACATATGCCAGAAGGTGTATTGGAATGTTGATAACTGACAAGTGTTTGTTGTTGCAAGGACAAGTATCTTAACTGTGTTTGACGCAATTGTTGTGCAAAGAACTACTGAAATACTGCTCTACTGATGTTTATTTGATGTTCCGCGTTGAGTAAGATGTTCTGATCGAATGTAATAATAACAAAATGTTTACTGTAATAAATATGGAGTGCTTATGCGTGTGTGGAGCCTAACAACTGTTGCTTATCGTGGTACAAAAGGCAGTACAATGTAATAAAATAGCACGTCTATATGAAATTTAACATCAAAGTTAGTGTCAATTGACTGTAGTCTTTCCTTAAGATTCACACAAAATCGTATCTTTAATCTCGTTTCGACGAAACATACTGTCACCTCGATTCTCGTTAGATCATCTCTGAATACTGATAATATTATATATGTTATCTTTCATACCAAGCTTTACACTCAGTCTGCGACTAACAGGAAAACAATGTGCGCCAGTGTCATCATCTTACCTCACAGCATGATACAGTTTTGTTACCTTCAGTACCAAGCCCAACATCCAATCCCCTTTCAAGAGAAAAATCGTGATATGTTATCTTTCATACCAAGCTTTACACTCAGTCTGCGACTAACAGGAAAACAATGTGCGCCAGTGTCATCATCTAACCTCACAGCATGATACAGTTTTGTTACCTTCAGTACCAAGCCCAACATCCAATCCCCTTTCAAGAGAAAAATCGTGTTCTTGAATATCATCAACTTACTTCTTAATAAGTTACAAATTTCGTTCACTTACAGTAGCATGTGATCGCGCAGTTCAAATTATAATCTTCGATTACAGACACTACTGCGAGAGAGAAATCTGCTTCTGTTAGTGTAACTGATATGCTGTAGAACGCTATTAACCATTTCCTTAAGGAAATGCCAACAGTACTGCCCCGCCTTTTTCACTTTAATGCTTTGTCAAATTTCCATTTCTCACATGATGTACAGCGACGAATTTGGCTAAATGATACGAGCTGAATTGCGCATGTTGCCCACCTGGAGATGTGCTGCAGTGGAAAAAGTTCTTTGCTGCCATCACACTACTGTTGTTTCTTGAAAATGGTTGGAACACAAGAAAAATGACGCTGGCTAGCACTTCCATTGGAAAATTAATATAAAAAATTCTAATAAAGGTGCAGGGGCTGCTCCTGCCCATATTCTGTGATCAAATGCACACTGAGGTCACCTATTCTTTGTATGTTACAGCGTTCTCCATCTCAGTACACTCCCAGAGCTCTCCCAGTCTTGTCTTACTTCGACTAGTATTAAAATTTCTCTTCTCTCTATAAACTAATTAGTATCCCGTAAGTTTTCTCCGTGATGGCACCCAATCATTAGGTATCTTCAAGAACCACCGTGAATTACTCGCTCAGAAACGTTCACTTCTTCAGTCACTATATTTACATTGATATGTTTTCCTAAGATGGCCAAAGTTTCCAAAACTACACAGGTGTTACACTGAAATTCATGCACAATTTTACAGTACATTCCTACGAAATATTAAATTACTGCGAAGGCTGTTACGTAATCATTGAAGACGCTAAATTATGCTCATTGCAGTAAACATATATGGTAAACCGCAGGGGTTCACAAACTTTTCCTCAGACGGAACATATTTTCATTCCTGGTACTTTGATGGAATACCTTGTTTACCTTGAACGTTAATAAAATTTTTTAAAATAATGTGAGCAACTTGTTTTATTCAGTGATTACCTCAATTTTAAATCATAGTAAATAATACAAAACTCGTAATAATTTTTTAAAGCAATTTGTGTTGTAAAAGTGTAAAAACAAGCAACATATTATTAAGCCTTTTTCGTAGAGCACTACAGTGAGAAGGTGTAGCTCTGCTGTGTGGTAGGACTGACTGAGGAGGGTTGAAACTGATGCAGTGGGTAAATATTGTGGCTGATTTCACAGTCTGAGAATTGATGTCGGTTGAAATTGCTTCGGGTGAAGGTTTGGTTAGTGTATGGGCTAGGGATGGTGGGATGCGGCGGTATAGATGCAACAGCATACCTGGTTTGGAAACTGGAGGGGAAACGATGTTTCAGTGTCAACTTTTCGGAAGTGTAATGCACATTGCAGTACAGGAGCGCTAAAACTGTACATGTTGAGGATGGAATCACAGTTATCTTTGAAATTTGGAAATTCATAGCTACAACATGTGTTATGATGTGCCAACTCCCACTATACTACATTTAGAATTATACATAGTACATAATGTTATCGACAAACAATAGTACCCTAAGTAGTGTCCATTACACTGTTTGCTTAACGCCAACCATGAACTTACTGTAGATGTGTCCATTTAGTGCAACTTTTTAAAATTAAATATTTATTACAACAGTTTCATTTGCAATTAATCACGCTTCATAAATAATCTCCATCGCATTTAACGATCGTCTTCGGATCTAGTAAGCCACGAGTGTGAGAAGTCACATTTCTTTAAAAATAACATAGACATAAGTAGTAAGGCGAAGGGAACTGCGTTTTAGTACACTTGTGTTCACATTCAGTGGTGTCCTCCAGTTTACTAAACCCACTTTGCAACCTGGAGACCTATATGCCATGGATGATTGGTTGTATGCAAAAAGGGTACCATACCTCAAAATATTAAGATCCAGGACACCAACATAAATTCATTTCCACCTCGTCCGCCAATGCCATACAGCAGAAGCACAAAAACCTTCATAGTGCTGCTAAACAGCTTATTAAATGAAGTGTTTCAAATCAGATTTGAATACATCACATACTACTTTAGTTCTCATATCTGTAATATTCTTTAGATGATTTGTCTTCTGGTTGTGAGTCTCGTCGGAGTCTACACAGCAATGACCGTACGTGATAATTTCAAATTGTGTGGATACCTTAGGAATCTCTGCATCCATAGATGACTCAGTTTTGTGTAAGAAAGTCAGTTACAAACGTAGAAAAGGTAGCGAAATAGACGTTTATATGCAAAAGTTCTCGGCTTGGTGCAAGAACTGGACGTTCACATTCAAATTAAGTCTTACATTTTGTGCATGAATGAATAGTAAGACCCAGTGTTGTTCCGCTGTTGATGACAGCAACTGCAAAGAGTGCTGTGTTAAACTATCCTGACATATTCCAAATGTTTGCATGTATGGATACGGTTGAAAAAGCCATCTACCCGCACAAACAATCAAATAAATAATCACAGAAAATACACATATACCGCATGTAAACTATGTGCAACGGTAACAAATTTGCATAGCTACGTGCTCGAACACCCAGCAACAGATAATAGCTCGTTACACCCTGCATAAGAGAAATACTGTGTTTACCTTCAGCTTAGAACCAAAAGCTGTACCATGAGGATGCTTCGCCATATCTGTAGTCACTGAATATATGCACCAAAAATGCCGATAAGACATAAGACGTAAGGCATACTAGCAACCAACAATTTAATGTAATAAAGGAATGACTTAGGCGAAATAGTAAACAGAAATGTTACAAGTAGGTGATGTACTGTTCTCAAAGCTATACACACAAATCAGACTACACGGGCTCTTAGTACATGCGACATTAACATAAATTGTAGGCCGGACGGAGTGGCGCTCCAGTCTGGAACCGCAAGACCGCTACGGTCGCAGGTTCGAATCCTGCCTCGGGCATGGATGTTTGTGATGTCCTTAGGTTAGTTAGGTTTAACTAGTTCTAAGTTCTAGGGGACTAATGACCTCAGCAGTTAAGTCCCAAAGTTCTCAGAGCCAACCAACCAAGGCAGCCAAGCAGGAGACCGGAAGCGGCACGGGGAAGCCGGAAACAGAATGGCGAGTGTCCATTGGAGTATACTCGGTCTCGTGACCAGAGAGACGCGAACGTTTCTCATTGGCTAAGGAACTGAGCTGCACCAAAGATGCAAACATGCGCCAATGGTGCCACAAAGGCATAACCGGAAGTGTATGGCTCGTTCAATTGAAGGTGACCGTAGGATGATCTTGAAGAATACTTCAATGATAAATCTGCAATTTTAGAAAGGAAAAATATTGTGGACAAAAATGAAAGTTGTAGTTGAACAGATGTCTTTAAACGGTAACAAACGTATAATAGGCGGAATCACAAAAGTGGAACTGCCGAATTTATCTGGTCATAGAAAATTATATACTGGGTTTACATTAACTGGAAGAGCCATAAGAGTAAGACTCTAATGCTAAGATCGAAACAAAGGTGTACCACGATGGAATTATCAGAATAGAACGGAAATCGGTAGATGTGACGATATGCACATACAAATAAATAATTACAGTTACACAGAAATTGGTCCGCATCTCGTGGTCGTGCCGTAGCGTTTTCGCTTCCCACGCCCGTGTTCCCGGGTTCGATTCCCGGCGGGGTCAGGGATTTTCTCTGCCTCGGGATGACTGGGTGTTGTGTGCTGTCCTTAGGTTAGTTAGGTTTAAGTAGTTCTAAGTTCTAGGGGACTGATGACCATAGATGTTAAGTCCCATTGTGCTCAAAGCCATTTGAACCATTTGAACACAGAAATTGAATGATTTAGTCAAGAGTAAGAGCTTGACAAACTGAGCAAGTCATTAACGCGTTGGTCCACTTCTGGTCCTTATGAAAGCAGTCATTCAGCTTGGCATTGATTAATAGAGTTGATGGATGTCCTACTGAGTGACATTGTACGAAATTCTGACTAACTGGCCCCTTAGATCGCCAAAATCCCGAGCTGGTTGGAATTTCCTGCCCTTAATGCTCCCAATGTACTGAACTGGAGAGGGCCGGTAGCCATGCTGCCCAAGGTATGGCCTGGCAAGCAAAGAGATAGGCAGTAGAAACTCTCGTAGTAGGCGGGCTGCCATTATCGTGCTGAAACTTAAACCCAGCATGACTTGCCACGAAGGGGAACAAAACTGGGCGTAGAATACTGTCGACGTAGCACTGTGCTTTAGGGGTGCCACGGATGACCACCAAAGGGTTCTGGTATGAAGTGAAATAATGTCCGAAACCATCAGCCATGGCTGTCGGGCCATAAGGAGGGTGACAATCGTATTGGTACCCCACTGCTGTTTGGAGCGTCTCAGAACACGTAGTCGCTGGTCATCGGGGCTGATTTCTGACCTGAACACATCACTGTAGGCATTTATACTCCAGCTAATGAGATTCCAGATCGAAGACGCGTCTGGAGAAGCCCCGGACAGCGGTGGAATACCAACATGACTTGCCTGCCACACGACTCGGCAACCACGACAGATGATCAGGGATGACACTTCTTGTCACAGCAGGACCCCTTTGGTTGTCTACGGCGGCACCCACAGCACAGCAATACGTCGACGACATTCTATGCCCAATTTCCTTGTGATTCATGGCAAGCCATTTTGGGCTTATTTTTCAGCGAGACAATGCCCGCCAGCAGTTTCTGCTGCTTGTTTTCGTGCTTGGCAAACCGTACCTTGACCAGAGAGGTCGCTGCTCTCCAACCACCTGGCAATGGTGACTATCTATCCCTCCAACTGGCCAGACTGTGAGACGCTGTCCCTCAAGAGGACAACCAACACACAGCACGCATCTCGTGGTCGTGCGGTAGCGTTCTCGCTTCCCACGCCCGGGTTCCCGGGTTCGATTCCCGGCGGGGTCAGGGATTTTTTCTGCCTCGTACTGGCTGGGTGTTGTGTGATGTCCTTAGGTTAGTTAGGTTTAAGCAGTCTGGCATTAGCTGCCGCAGCGGTCGCACGCTCCTCAAGTTTGCTCCGTGAACGTTCAGTGTTTACGTCAGTGTTTTCGTGTTTTGTGCTCGTTTATTGACGTTTTGCACGTGAATTAAGCGTTATCAATTGAGCATTTGGTCTTCTTTCGTGTCATCTTTCTACGAAGTGCCGTTGGGATTTCGGCGTTGTCCGAGATTTCTTCGCTGCAGAACACCATGGCAAACTCCGTGAGAAAAAACACCGTGATTTTCACCTTCGACAAGTACACCCGTCGAGTACAGCCCTCTGCACTTGAAATACACGACTGGATTACCGAGGTAATTGGCCTTCATTCTGAATCTGTTCATACCATGCAGCTGGACTCTGATGAATACTGCATTTTTGTAAAGTTTAACGATTCCGCGAGTGTAGACCGCTTTCTGGCAAAATTTGGTTATGAAACGGAATTTATACACCGTGATGGTACTAAAAGTACTGTCAAACTCCGGAATTCCGAGTCTGTAATTAGGAATGTTAGGGTTTTGAATATTCCCATAGAAGTAGACAATTCGAGAATTAAAGATGTCCTTTCAAAGTATGGGGTTGTCAGGCAAATAGTCAACGAAAGGTGGGCTTCGCATTTCAAGCTGCAGTGCTTTAACGGCATTCGCTCCGTGGAGATGGAAGTGAAGGCAAACATTCCCTCCCACATCTTTGTTGACGGGCACAAGGCGCATGTTATTTACTCAGGGCAAACCCCTACATGTCATGTATGTAACGAGTCTGGTCACCTCCGTCAGGACTGCCCTCGCCGTGTATTTGTGCTAACAAATAACCTTACGCAACGCCGGAAATTGACACTCAACGATTTGTTGCCAGCCAGTAATACAACAGAGCCAGCGGCGGTCGTGGATCCTGTTACTACCTCTGAAAATGTTGCACTTAATGTTAATGACTTTCCGTCTTTAAAACCTGCATTAACTGCTGAAATTACGTCCCGTGACAGCGAGATTCCCACAAAAAAGCGTCCTCTAGAGGACACTGAAAGAAATGTTGATGAGGACTCTTCCTGTGAAACACCCGTTGCCAGGAGGCCGAAGCCCAGTCCTGAAGATCTGTTGGAAGTGGAAAAAGGAGATGGAATGAAGGTCGATGTGGCTTCCACTTCCGCACAAGGACTTACACCGCCACGAACAGATAGTGACGCAGCGGGTAGTGATTTTTCACGGAAATGTGACCCTGAGCCTGAGGTCACGGCTGAAAAAACCGCATCAAGTGCACAACCCATACAGTGCGAACCATACGAGGAAGTACCAGGTAAAGAACCTGCTGACTCCGAAGCGCAACGCCGCGCCGAAGGAGGAAATACACAAGCATCACCGCCTCGCCAGCAAAACAACACAACAGACACCACGCCGGAACCAAACATTGACGACTCGCAAGCCACGGCCGTTGCCCCATTTAGCCACCGCCGGCGGCTGCGACAGACACCCGGCCTTGCTGTCGCGCGTCATCAAGCGAAAGTCACACCAGAGAAGAAAGACATGAAGAAAAAGAATATCAAATATGAAGTCATCAGGTCCAACACTGACGAGGAGAAAGAGAATGGCCACAGTGACTTATAGCAATGCATTGTCAGGATTTCAGGATACTTTTCTTCTCAAGCTATTTGTTTAAAAGCAGTGCAAATTTTCTAGGCAGTTAGTACATGTAATGGGCACACAGCTTGTAAAGATCGTGCCTTGTAGGGAAGCACGTTTGCTGCTATAATCATACCGAACCTCATCCCAAATAGCTTCTTCCGGTATGTCTGTGCTGCAAGCTTATAGCATTACTACTATTAACATTAATAAAATACAGTCACCCTTGAAATTGGCAGCACTAAAGGAATTCTTGTACCAGTCCGGAACAGATATCGCGTTGCTACAAGAAGTTGCGATAACGGAATTTCGGATCCCAGGCTTTTTTGAAATTGTTAATGTTTCTACGGAAGCCAATATCGGTACAGCCATTCTTATAAGGGAAGGCATTCCGGTGACTGAAATCGAACGACTAGAATCAGGAAGAGCCATAGGCATAAAACTTTTCGATCTGACAGTGATTAACCTTTACGCCCCATCAGGAACTTCCCACAAATTGGATCGTGCGAAGTTTTTTCAAGATGAACTGATTTATTTACTGAGGAAAAATCCGTGTTCTCTTATACTAGGTGGAGATTTTAACTGTGTTTTAAACCAGAAAGATCAACAACCCAACTTCAACTACTCGCCACAGTTAAAAAAAATTAGTAAGTGATCTACACCTTAAGGATGTGTGGGAACTTCAGCACCCGACGTCAGTCGAGTTCACGTATATAACCAGCCACTCCCGCAGCAGACTAGATAGAATTTACGTGTCACCAAATTTGCAAAATTATTTATTAAACGTTGAGACTATTCCAGTGTATTTTAGCGATCACAGTACACTTTTAACTTGCTTTAATCTAAGTGTACAACCAACCCGTCGATTCAGAGGCCAATGGAACTTAAATATCTCTGTTTTAACTGACGAAGAACTGGAACAGGAAATAAGGTTTGCGTGGACTATGTGCCTCCGCACAGTAGACAAGCACCCAACAGACATAGACTGGTGGACAAGGAGGGCTAAACCAAGGCTGCGGAAAGTTGTCATGCAGTATAGTGCAGCCAGACACAGGGAGTTGAGGAATACAATGGAGTTTTATTATAAAGTTTTAAGAGACTTGTATCAACAGGCCCATGATGACGTAATTCGTCTAAATGATATCAAAAAAATAAAAGCCAAGTTATTAAGCATTAAACGGCAACAGATGGAAGGACTCAAAATTAAATCGAAAGCCACATCAGTCGTAGCAGATGAAACAGCTTCTCTGTATCACTTGGTGCGGCATGCTAAAAACAGACGTCAAACTATAATTGATGAAGTCCAGACGCATACTGGTACGAGGCTCACATGCCAGAAACAAATACTGGACGAAGTCCACAGGTACTATGAAACCTTATATGCCCCTACCACAGTGGAAGATGCAGCTCTCGAGGACTTTCTCACTATTTTAGGTCCACAATTGTCGGGAACAGACAACGCTTACATCCTGTCACCTATTACTAAAGATGAAGCGCATGAGGCAGTGCGTAACTCACCTCTCAACAAATCTCCGGGACTTGATGGCCTCCCTGTGGAGTTTTATGCCCGCTACTGGTCTATAATTGGGGACAAGATCACTTCCATGGCAAATGAGGTCCTGAACGGAAAACCGGTCCCTGCAGAGTTTAAGGAAAGTAAAATAGTACTGATTCCTAAGAGTAAAGGCAAAACCAACTTAAACAATTTTCGGCCTCTTTCGCTACTAAATTCTGATTACAAAATAATTTCGCGTATTATCAACAAAAGACTCTCTGCCTTTTCCAACAAAATATTGAGTCATCACCAATCTTGCTCTCCGACCAGAACGATATTCGAAAGTCTATCTGCATACAGAGACGTCATTGCAATTACCTCAGTGACAAGTATAAAATGTGCTTTAATCTTCATAGATTTCAACAAAGCTTTTGACCGCGTTAGTCATAGATACCTCTTTGCGACGCTGTCAAGAATGGCTTTCCACCCCCAGATTGTGAACATGCTAAGGAATATTGCAACAGGTGTAAATGCGAAAATAGCAATCAATGGCCAAACATCTAAACCCATACAGATAAGGCGAGGGGTTCCACAGGGCAGTCCCTTATCAATGTTTTTATTTTCAGTATCTTTAGAGCCCTTCCTCCGCACTGTCCACGAAAGATTAACAGGCATAACATTGAGTGGTGAGAAAACTGTCATACGAGCTTATGCTGATGACGTGGGCGTTGTAATAAGGAATAAGGAGGAGACAGTTACACTGGAAAGAGAAATCCAAAGATATTGTCTAGCGTCAGGAGCGACAGTAAATGAAAACAAAAGTCAAATATTGAATCTACGGGGCCTAGATCACCTTCGACTGGCATGGGCAAAACAAGACAACAAACATAAAACTTTGGGAATCACCTTAATGGCATGTCCGATGCGGATGGCTGCTTTTAACTGGACGGAAACTAGGAGGAAAGTTCATGGTGCTATAATGGAGAACATCCATCGAACTATGGACCTGGTGCAAAAAGTCAGATTCATCAACTCCTGCGTTTTGTCTAAAGCGTATTTCACTGCGCAGGTATTTCCAATCCCTAAACTAGTAGCGAAAGGGATCATGTCCACTGTTACCAATTATTTATGGAGAGGAGACATATTCAGGGTTGGTGCGACTACGGTTATACTGGATGTCAGAAACGGGGGCCTCGGTTTGGTGCATATTGGCAATAAAGCGTCTGCTCTGTTCCTCAAACGGACTTTCCATATACTCAGAGAACTTCCACAATGTATAACCGCAAAGCTCTTTGAGGCTGTGACACCCCATAGCCTGCAAGCACCGATTGATGTGCGAAGGATTAATGCCCGTCTGCAGTATGTGAGGAACTTTTTCCTCGAAGCAAGTTATCTTAGCGACGAAATCAGAAGCAACACACGTATCACAGCGCGCGACATCATACTTGAAAGGAAGTTAAATGAGGGTAGAAACAAAATTGAAACGAAATTCCCAAATTGTGACTGGAAAGCTGTATGGCGGAACATCAACTATGCCGGGCTATCTACAGACGCTATTTCCGCATGGTACAAAACAGTTAATAATGTCATCAGCACCAACGAGAGACTATATGGGATCGGTTTAAACCAGACACATCTTTGTGGAAAATGCAATCTGGTGGATACACTCAGCCACAGATTCACCTGTGGTGGCAATGTGCATAACTGGAATTGGATCAGGCAACAAATCGCCTTTCTCACCAGATCCTCTACGCAATATATAACGCCGTCGCTCCTCCTGAGACCGGACATGACATACTTTCCGAAATTAAAAACCAACGCCATTAGCTGGTTACTGGGAAAATATGTTAGTTATGTCATCCACACACTTGGGTCGGACAACGAGATAGAATTCCGCGTTTACATGAAGTGTGAATATGCAAAAATCAGCACGTATCGCAACCACAAGAAGCACTATGGCAACATGCTGAAGATTATTTTTGAAAGAATGGGTGTTGGTTAAATATGTGAAACCACTACAACCTTGAACGAGAACGAACAGAAGAAAAATAAAAGTCACTTGGTTCCTTATTATTATTTACTTTAACCTTGCTTCCGGAACTTTTTTTTTTTTTTTTTTTTTTTAATGTGTTTAATTGGATTGTATTTAAACTGGTTCATAGTCAAGAAAACTGGTATTAAATATGCTATTATTTTTTATTCAATGGACAGTTTACAAATTAACAGTGAATTCAACTTTGTAGACAAACCCACTGATTGGGTGACAATAATTTGCACCTAGAATAATCTCAGTTATCTTGAGCAAAGTTTATACTGTAACCACTTTTAAAGTTTGTTTTACCATTATTACTGTATTAGACATATTTAGCATATAAATAGTTTAAAACTGGTTCTTTTTTTTTAATGTTGCAAATGGTTTAATCATTAATTGTACTGTTGAATACTTGAAATGTATGTTTTAGTAAAATACAATAAAAAAAAAAAAAAAAAAAAAAAAAAAAAAAAAAAAAAAAAAAAGTAGTTCTAAGTTCTAGGGGACTGATGACCATAGATGTTAAGTCCCATAGTGCTCAGAGCCATTTGAACCATTTTTTGAACATCCATCAATCAACGCCTAGCCGAATAATGGACGCGCTACTGACCTGCTTAACTTGTGAACCTCTTCCTCTTGACTAAGTAATCCCATTTTTCTGGAATTTTAATTATTTTGTTAGTCTGTACATTTTTATCGCATTTACCGATTTCCGTTCCATTCGGATGATTCCATCGTTAAGCCCTTTTTTACTTTTGGAGTGTATTTAAATCTATATTTTAACTAAACACGTTTTGATGTTGCTGAACAACTCTCATACAATGGTTTTAAAGTAAAACACCGCCCATTCGACTGTTTTATTGCTTATTTAAGTACAACCCTGGTTTCGGCCTTTTATGCCATTTTTATTTGATGTTACAGGCATAAAATCAAATACTTGAAAATGGCGTAAAACGCCGAAACCTGTATTGTACTTGAATAAACAATAAAACAGTGAAATAGGCGATGTGTTCCTTTAACTATTCCAACCTGAAAATAATCCTTCTTTAACTTTTTATAGCAATAAAATCAACGGATGTATTACCTATTTATACATTACATTTGTTACAATTGAAGTCCCGAGTACAATCTACCATTCTACAACCTGGCCTATTCTAAAACAAATAAAACATTGCCACGGCCACTTTAATCTCGTCCATTTTAAAATTATAGCAAATTTCAACATCTTGAGGCGTTGCCTTTTTCTTTACTGATGTCCCCGATGACTTAATACAGCACCCTCTGGTAAATGGTTCCAGAATCCCACTCAAGCGACATAAAACGCTATTCTCCGGTGCTCTGTGGTTTCTTAGATAAAACGATAGGCTCACAAATTCGTCTCTGAGATCTCATATTATAGAATTCTCGAATTTATCTCACCCCTTAGTTGTTCGTAGCTTATATCAGGTACGGTTCTGTATCACAACAACG
This sequence comes from Schistocerca piceifrons, assembly GCF_021461385.2. NCBI lineage: Eukaryota > Metazoa > Arthropoda > Insecta > Orthoptera > Acrididae > Schistocerca > Schistocerca piceifrons. Next base: position 53,794,362 of record NC_060138.1, read on the forward strand.
ATAGTTTTATAGCCTAATGATGAACTTTAGTGCTCGCAGTTTCGAACTCTAACCCTTTGGTGTCATTTGTCACCGACAAAAGAATAACATACTCAATACTTGCCGCAACAGTTAAGAATTTGTAGGGGGCTTTCGTGCCATTCCGGACGGCGAGCTGTGCCACTACAATCGAGTGTTCTACTCCTGGCTGTTGCTCGTCTGTTTCTCGCCTCGAGTCACTTCCTCTTTCTAACACATCTACCGCACGTTTTGTTTTCATGTTTACATATAAAAAAAGAGATAACTATATAACTATATGGTAAAAATGGTAATCATTTACTATGAGTTTGTAACGTGGTTATACGATTATCTCAATCGTGATAATAATGAGACCCCTAAGCTATGCGGTCCGTCACCAGGGGCGTCAAAAACTTGATATCCAGCATTCCGTATAATTCTTAATCGAATCCAAAATTTTTAGATGTAGTCATTATTTAATTATTATAAGGTGAAATTTTACCTTAAATGTTTAACACAATATGGCAAACATTAAAACTGGAAACTGTGTATAGGCCTGTTTCTTCAGGCAGCGTAACTCGAGGCGCGCATATTTCCTGGGCTTTAATCATCCAGTGGTTGAGAATGAGAGCACTCAGCAACATTCAACAAACTTCATACAAAATATTAACCCTTATTTAAACTTTTAATCGCTGGCACCTCACGCGAAATAATGAATCGAAGAACTGTTCATCGCTTATTAGTTTCCCTATTTATACAGTAAAACTTCAGTATCACATATGACGTGTTAATGTGTAACCTCTTTCCAGCAATTTCAGTTTGGTACAGGTAGTTGAAAAATACGAGTATATATAAAGCTTTCACATTCTAGTCACGGCAATTATTCCGTTGTAAATAACTGTTCTTTCTTCTTAACAAGTTCTATCTATACGTCAGAGGAACTGTTGTACCGAATTATTTAGTTGAACACGAACGTCTAAGTGGCTGGCGTGTATGGATCTACGTCAGCGTCTACACGTATACTCCGCATTTTACTGTGAAAATCATCCCAGGCGGTGAATCAGAACTATATTACAGATTTTTGTCAATCATTCCTGTTATCCCTTAGCAAGGGCTTCGTCAAGCGGTTACTCTCTGGAACATTTTCTTCAGGCTAGTGTCAACAGAGCAAAAACGTGTCACAAAATTCGTAACGCGAAGCTGTATTTCGTTCATTCCTCTTTTTCCATTCTCTTAGTATGTACGTTTCTTTGGAGTTTTGTACTAGATGATGGTTGGTAACCGAAACCTTTAGTACGGTAAAAGAACTAAATACAGCTTTGTATTACGAATTTTGATACTATCGCAGCAGTGCGCCTCGGAATTCGTTCGTTGCCTGGTGTCATCTGCAGTTGTCTGGCTCTTCTGCACCTAAAAGTAGCGCAGTGACTTTGCACTACCTGGTATGTTAGACGTAACGCCGTTTCACTATCGGAATTGCTACTAAACTAAGCATTGCACTTCACTGTAGCCCGATGAGTTAACTATAATGTACCACACTCTTTTATCGCTCTTGCCATTGAATTGCGGGTACAAAATCATTTTCGTTTTAGGCTTATGAAGTTCAAAATGGTGGACTAGTAAGATTCCGCTGCTGTATGTGAACCAGAGATTCGACAATCCAGCAGCGCAGCAACTTCCATTAACCCCTGACAAACGAACGACGTATTTTCAATTGAATTGACTGCTATTCGAAAAGTAGTCGTAGGCTGCAGAACTTTCATTATTAACTTAAAAACTACGTGTTTCGCCCGGATAGGGCATCATCAGGTTATGTTAAAATATCACAAATTTTCTGCCAAAAATCGTCCGTCAAGAAGGCATGATGCCGCTTAAAAGGTATTAATAAACAACTTCATGCAGGCGACGGCAGACACAGCAGCGCAGAGCAGAACGTGACTTCGCACGAAAACTGAACAGCCGTAAACTACAACGGCCGCAGGGGTCCGTCCGTATTCACAGTGTGCATGCATATTCATATGTGCGCTCGAGATGCTGTCCTGTTCTGCGCTCCTATGCCTGTCATCGCCTCCATGAGTGTGCTTCTCATGCCGTATCATGACTTCTTCACGTATGAATTTTGGCAGAAAATTTCTGAATCTTTGTAACATAACCTGATGGTGCCCTATACGGGCGAAACGTGTCGTTCTTAAGTTAATAAAGAACATTCTGCAACCTACAACCCTTTTTTAGCTAGCAGCCATAGAAGGCTGCTGTTCCACCATGCCACGATGAAATTGAATAATTTTTATTGACACTGACATTGATTTTTAAAGTTTGTGCCCACTATAATCACTTTCTGGATAACGCTTTCCTTCCTCTTTCAGAATACTGCTGCACGGTGTGGGATCCTTAACAGATAGGACTGACGAAGTACGTTGAGAAAATTCAAAGAAGGGCAGCACGTTTTGTGTTATCGCGAAGTAGGAGAGAGGGTGTCACTGAAACGGTACAGCATTTGGGATGGACATCATTAAAACAAAGGCGTTGTTCTTTGTGGCGGAATCTCCTCACGAAATTTCAATCACCAACTTTGTCCTCCGAATGCGAAAATATTTTGTTGATGCCGGCCTACATAGGGAGAAACGATTGCCATAAATAATACGGCGTTGGAATAATAGAGAATTATTGTGAAGGTGGTTCCATGAACCTTCTGCCAGGCACTTGAATGTGATTTGCAGAGTATCCATGTACATCTGGAATTAGCTTTCAGCTGATAAACAACTCAAAAATCATTTCTTTTGAGAAAATGTGCCACAATTTGTTGTAAATTCAATTAGTTGTAACATTTCATATCTGCTTCAGTTTTGCTTCGTATTTAAATCAGATTTTACAATTTTCCGAAGCACAAGTCCAGAAGACAATTTTCAGATTAAGTTAATGTAAGTATATTTATAACAAAACAACAAACTGACACAATTACATCTTGAAATAGCAACTTCAGGTTGGTTTATTTTTCACCACTGGCCTGCAACATATACTACGTATTAAGAATTTCATCTACATCTACTTCTACATAGCTACTCCGCATGCCACAGTGCAGCACGTGGTCTGGTCATTTCCTCTCCTGTTCGACTCGAAAAGAGAGTGATGCAAAAACGACTATCTATACGCCTCCGAATGAAACCTAATTATCTTATCTTTGTGGTCCATACAAGCAATGTAAGTTGGCGGCAGTAGAATCTTTCATTAATCAGCTTCAATTGCCTGTTCTCTAAATTTTCTTAATAGTGTCCCTCGAAAAGAACATCGCCTTCCCTCCAGGAATTCCCCTTTGTGTTCCCGAAGCATCTAAGTAACACGTGTTGTTCAGACTTACCGGAAACAAATCTAATAGCCGGCCTCAGAATTGTTTCGATTTCTTCCTATAACTCGACCTGGTACGGATCCAAAACACTCGAGCAGTACCTACTCATCAGTAGGTTGCATAGCTTTACTTCCGCCAGTCTCCTACCTTCCAAACTTTACAGCACCTCTCGCAGGAGGTACAGACAAAGTACTGGCGGAAGTAAAGCTGTGAGGACGGGGCGTGAGTCGTGCTCGGGTAGCTCAGTTCGTAGAGCACTTGCCCGCGAAAGGCAAAGGTCCTGAGTTCGAGTCTCGGTCGGGCACACAGTTTTAATCTTCCAGGAAGTTTCATATGAGCACACTCTCCGCTGTAGAGTGAAAATCTCATTCTGCACACTTTCCTAAAATTCTCTCAATAAACCGAAATCGATCATTCACTTTCCCTACCGCAGCTATCACATTACCCTTCCATTTCACATCACTTTCCAACGTCACACCCTGATATTTAAACGACGTGATTGAGTCAAGCAGGACACTACTAATGCCATATCCAAACGTTATGCGTTCGATTTTCCTACTCGTCTGATTGACAGTTGATTTACGTATACAGAGAACAGTAGCGGTCCTGCCGCATTTCCCTGGGGCGCTCCTTACGATACCCTTGTCTATGATAAACACTCGCTGTCGAGGATCACATACTGGGTTCTAACCTGAAGAGCCAGAGAAACTCGTACACCTGCCCAATATCGTGTGGAGCCCCGCGAGCAAGCAGAGGTACCGCAACACAACGTGGCACGGACTCGACTAATGTCAGAAGTAGTGCTGAAGGGAACTGACACTATGAATCATGCAGGGAAGTCCACAAACCCATAAAAGTACGAGGGAATGGAGATCTCATCTGAACAGCACGTTGCAAGGCGTCCCAGATATTCCCAATAATATTTATGTCTGGTAAGTTTTGTGGCCAACTCAGAAGAGTGTGCCCGGAGCCACTCTGTAGCAATTCTCGACGTTTTGGGTGTCGCACTGCGCTGCCGGAATTGCCAAAATCCATCGGTATGCACATTGGACTTGTATGGATGCGGGTAATAAGACAGAATGCTTGCTTACGTGTCACTTGTCCGAGTGGTATCTAGACGTATCATGTGTACCATATTACTCCAACTGCACACGCCCCATTACCGAGCCTCCACCAGCTTGATGAGTCCCCTGCTGATATATAGTGTCCATGGATTCACGAGGTTGTCTCCATACTCGTACACGTCCAACCGCTAAATACAATTTGAAACGAAACTCGTGGAACCACTCAACTTGTTTCCAGTCATCAGCAGACCAATGACGGTGTTGACGGACGCAGGCGTGAGGTGGAGCTTTCTGTAGTGCAGTCAGTAATGGTGCACGAGTGAACCTTCATCTCCGAAAGCGCATATCGATGATGTCTCGTTGAATGGTTCGGACCCTGACACTTGTTGATGCCCAGAATTGAAACCTACACCAATCTGCCGAATGTTGCACTACTGTCACGTTGAACGATTCTCTTCAGTCGTTGTTGGTCCCGTTCTTAAAGGATCTTTTTCCGGCCGCAGCGATGTCGGAGATTTGATGTTTTACCGTATTAATGACATTCACTGTACGCCCTTGAAATCATCGTACGGGAAAATCCCCTCTTCAACCCTACCTCGGAAATGCTATATCCCATCGCTCGTGCGCCGGCTATAGCACTACGTTGAAACTAACTTCAATCTTGATAGTCTACCATTTTAGCAGCAGTAACCGATCTAACAACTGCGTTAGGCACTTGTTGTGTTATAGGCGTTGCCGACGCCAGCGCCGTATTCTGCCTGTTTACATATCTCTGTATTTCAATGCAGACGACCGTACCAGTTTATTTGGTCAGTAACTTGAAAGTCTTCGAGCCACTCCCGTGTCACAGAACCTTCTACACGTGCTCGTGTATTCGTTAACAGCCTGTAGTGGGGTACCCTGTCAAATACTTTCCGGAAGTCTAGAAGTATGGAATCCTTTTCATTCAGAGTTCGCACTATATCATGTTAGAAAAATCGAAGCTGACTTTTAGATGAGCGATGCTTTCTAAAACCATGCTCATTCGTGGACATTAGCTTCTCGGTCTCAAGATAATTTATTGTATTCGAACTGAGAATACCTTCAAGGATTTTGCAACCAACCGAATTTAAAGATGTTGTTGTTGTTGTGGTCTTCAGTCCTGAGACTGGTTTGATGCAGCTCTCCATGCTACTCTATCCTGTGCAAGCTTCTTCATCTCCCAGTACCTACTGCAACCTACATCCTTCTGAATCTGCTTAGTGTATTGATCTCTTGGTCTCCCTCTACGATTTTTACCGTCCACGCTGCCCTCCAATGCTAAATTTGTGATCCCTTGATGCCTCAAAACATGTCCTACCAACCGATCCCTTCTTCTAGTCAAGTTCTGCCACAAACTTCTCTCCAATCCTATTCAATACCTCATCATCAGTTACGTGATCTACCCACCTTATCTTCAGCATTCTTCTGTAGTACCACATTTCAAAAGCTTATATTCTCTTCTTGTCCAAACTGGTTATCGTCCATGTTTCACTTCCATACATGGCTACACTTCATACAAACACTTTCAGAAACGACTTCCTGACACTTAAATCTATACCCGATGTTAACAAATTTCTCTTCTTCAGAAACGCTTTCCTTGCCATTGCCAGTCTACATTTTATATCCTCTCTACTTCGACCATCAGCAGTTATTTTATTCCCTAAATAGCAAAACTCCTTTACTACTTTAAGTGTCTCATTTCCTAATCTAATCCCCTCAGCATCACGCGATTTAATTTGACTACATTCCATTATCCTCGTTTTGCTTTTGTTGATGTTCATCTTATATCCTCCTTTCAAGACACTGTCCATTCCGTTCAACTGCTCTTCCAAGTCCTTTGCTGTCTCTGACAGAATTACAATGTCATCGGCGAACCTCAAACTTTTTACTTCTTCTCCATGAATTTTAATACCTACTCCGAATTTTTATTTTGTTTCCTTTACTGCTTGCTCAATATACAGATTGAATAACATCGGGGAGAGGCTACAACCCTGTCTCACCCCTTTCCAAACCACTGCTTCCCTTTCATGCCCCTCGACTCTTACAACTGCCATCTGGTTTCTGTACAAATTGTAAATAGCCTTTCGCTCCCTGTATTTTACCCCTGCCACCTTCAGAATTTGAAAGGGAGTATTCCAGTTAACGTTGTCAAAAGCTTTCTCTAAGTCTACAAATGCTAGAAACGTAGGTTTGCCTTTTCTTAATCTTTCTTCTATGTTAAGTCGTAAGGTTAGTATTGCCTCACGTGTTCCAACATTTCTACGGAATCCAAACTGATCTTCCACGAGGTCCACTTCTACCAGTTTTTCCATTCGTCTGCAAAGAATTCGCGTTAGTATTTTGCAACTGTGACTTATTAAACTGATAGTTCGGTAATTTTCACATCAGTCAACACCTGCTTTCTTTGGGATTGGAATTATTTAAATTTTTCTTGAAGTCTGTGGGTATTTCGCCTGTCTGATACATCTTGCTCGCCAGATGGTAGAGTTTTGTCATGACTGGCTCTCCCAAGGCCATCAATAGTTCTAATGGAATGTTGTCTACTCCCAGGGCCTTGTTTCGACTCAGGTCTTTCAGTGCTCTGTAAAAATCTTCACGCAGTATCTTATCTCCCATTTCATCTTCATCTACATCCTCTTCCATTTCCATAATATTGTCCTCAAGTACATCGCCCTTGTATAAACCCTCTATATACTCCTTCCACCTTTCTGCCTGTCCTTCATTGCTTCGAACTGGGTTGCCATCTGAGCTCTTGATATTCATACAAGTGGTTCTCTTCTCTCCAAAGGTCTCTTTAATTTTCCTGTAGGCAGTATCTATCTTACCCCTAGTGAGACAAGCCTCTACATCCTTACATTTGTCCTCTAGCCATCCCTGCTTAGCCATTTTGCACTTCCTATCGAGCTCATTTTTGAGACGTTTGTATTCCTTTTTGCCTGCCTCATTTACTGCATTTTTATATTTTCTCCTTTCATCAATTAAATTCAATATTTCTTCTGTTACCCAAGGATTTCTCTTTGTTAAACCTAATGAGGCTTCGATCCGGACCTGGAGACTTAATTGCTTTCAAATCTTTCAGTTGTTTCTCTACGCCAGAGTTGCTTATTACTATGTCGTCCATACGGGTATTTAGGGATATCGGTCTTTTAATTTTATTGCTCTGTTCTTTTACTCTTCTTATACCCTGGAGTCACCTGTTTTTTTTTTCCAGTCGCTTGGGACGTTGCAGTGAGCGGGAGATTCACGATTAACGCATGTGAGGTAAGGCGCCAATGGCGTAGTGCACTCTTTGTTAAACCTAATGGGGCTTCGATCCGGACCTGGTGACTTAATTGCTTTCAAATCTTTCAGTTGTTTCTCTACGCCAGAGTTGCTTATTACTATGTCGTCCATACGGGAATCTGTCCGACAGTCAAATGACGGTATGTTTGTACGATTTTACTTAGCGATTTTACACAGGACCAGAATTTTCTCGGTTGCATTGCCAAATCCTTTGCTAGGGCATGCCTGTGGTTGCTGTATGCTTCGTGCATAGATCTTTTCATTAGACGCACGACTCTCTACTAACCTTTGCTTGTCGTCTTTTGTGCGTTCTCTTTTGAACCGAGAGTGCAACAGCCTCTGCCTCCTCTGGTCTCGGAAACTGACAACGGCCGGGGTAACGGTGTGCTGACTACACGCCCCAAGGTATGCGCATTGATCTGAGGATGGCTCGGTGGTCGGTCAATCCCGTTAGGCTCTTTGGAGGCCTATTCGGACGAGTTTAATTAAACAGCGGTGGGTATTTTCCTTCCTTAATCCACTTACAAGCATAACTTATAAAATTCAAGTGAAAGCAAACGTTGCTAAATATGAACGTAACTGATCTAAGTCTCAAGAATAACTGACCAATTATTTTTACAGTGTATTACGTATTCATTGTTTATATTAATTACCAGCGGGGTCTTAAGTGGGTGAAGGCATCCTCCTGCGGCATATGACTGTCAGCTCGGCCGTAAGATGGTCCGGTATAACCCTGTCAGCCAGAAGACCACTCCACAGCCAGCAAAGCTGCCCCTGATACAAACGTAAAAAATACACGTTTTGCAACATATACGCAATACACTCGATCTGCAATAGAATCATTAGTCCTTTAGTGAATGGCCAGAATGTAAGCAAGCACGATGTATTTTGAGAGCGACGAAATTCGTAGTGAACCAGCATCCAAACTGAAAGTTAGATAATCCTTCTTTGTAAACACCCCAAATACTAGAATAATCCATAGATATTATAAAAGTGTTTGTTCCACATCTTCTCTTAAACCAATGAAGCGTTTTCAACCTCACTTAGTACTCGTACGATCTAAGGCGCTGCAGTTATGGACTGTGCGACTGGTCCCGGCGGAGGTTCGAGTCCTCCCTCGGGCATGAGTGTGTGTGTTTGTTCTTAGGATAATTTAGGTTAAGTAGTGTGTAAGCTTATGGACTGATGATATTAGGAGTTAAGTCCGATAAGATTTCACACACATTTGAACATTCAGTACTCGTATCTCTTACTGTCACCCAACAACAGCCGTGGGGGTAAGAACCACGTACCTATCATAGTTATGTAGATATGATGTCATGGACAACGAGATCCTTGAAAACTTCCGCATTATGCACGACGTTTAAATGTATTACTTCTTTGCTACTAACAATATTTGCAAAAATTTCGCAAGCATCATCAGCATAGGCCGCTAAGTACTAAACATAGTTCAGGAGATGTGTGAAAAGCTGAGGCAGTATGCATGGAGTTTAGATTTATTTCTTCTCTGCTACTGAATCAATTCGCTACATATTTCTCTCCCAGTATGCACATACGCCGCCGAACGTACCAAAAGAAATGTAGCATCGTAAGACACAAAGTACTTGAGATATGACGGCTTAAATACTGAGCTATGCGAAAAAAAAGCCGCATCATGCATGAAGTTTCAATACACTTATTTTTTACTACTAACAAGACGCTCCTATAGTCGAGTCAACTTAGGGAAATCCGTGGCACCTGACAACGGTTTTGACACTTCAATTGCGAAGCGAAAACTGCTTTAGGCGAATATAGTAGGCGTCTACAGGCCTATGAAGAGGCGTTTCCATAGAGAAGTTTGCAAAACCACTTTGTAGACATGCGAAACAGCAGCACCCAGCATGCAGAAACTGTCCGGGATCATGTTTTTTAATTTGGATACTGTTCCTATAAATTGACACATTTTGCGTGTTTCATTGTACGACTGATTGCCAGCCGGTGTGGCCGAGCGGTTCTAGGCGCTTCAGTCCGGAACCGCTCTGCTGCTACTGTCGTAGGTTCGAATCCCGCCTCAGGCATGGATGTGTGTGACGTCCTTAGGTTAGTTAGGTTTAAGTTGTTCTAAGTTCTAGGGGACTGATGACGTCAGATATTAAGTCGCATAGTGCTCAGAGCCATTTGAACCCTTCTGTACGCCTGATTGATAATTTCCAAGATGTTTTCACAAATATACGGAAATGGAATTTTTACGTTCTGTAGCACAAATGCACTTCCTCTGTTTTTAGTTTCTCACTGAAAACTGACAAAATGAATACTTGGGCAACGCAGGGTTTGTCAGCTAGTTGCCTGTATACAGTCGCACTACCGTATAGTGTGCAGTTTTCTTTTCAGATGCTTTGCACTTTCCTGAAACCCTTGTAACAAATCTAAGTCTTCCGTTCGCCTCCCCTAATACTGACTTTACGTGTTCACCCCATTTTATATTCTTCGTATTACATAAAAGTCTTAGATCCGACTTACTCTAGGTGTTCACCACTACAGGTTTTTTCTCTACCACTATGGGTCTTTTCCCTTAAAGATATTATCATGCACTTATTCACATACAAGGTGGACGTTTTGTCCAAGTCTCAGTGCATTGACCTGCTCTCGTGCTTCTCAGTCGCCATCATCCTCGTCGGCAACAATTCGATTGCCGATCCAATTCAATCTATCGCTTATGTCTAAAGAAAAAATTACAAGTCTAATAGCGGTTGCCGAGCTTTCGTTGTTGCAGAGTACTCAGCGGCCGGCAGGGTTGCCGAACGGTTCTAGGCGCTACAGTCTGGAACCGCGCGACCGCTACGGTCGCAGGTTCGAATCCTGCCTAGGGCTTGGATGCGTGTGATGCCTTTAGGTTAGTTAGGTTTAAGTAGTTGTAAGTTCTATGGGACTGATGACCTTAGAAGTTAAGTCCCTTAGTGCTCAGAGCCATTTCAACCATTAGTATTCAGCGCCCAGTATAACGGAGTGGATTTTTTGTAAAAGGCAAATGTTGATCAGCCGATCATGTACTTGTAAAGGTAGTCCGTGTGATCAGATCTCGGTGAGTGGTTCACCTGTGGCCGTATTTAGTGAGATGTCGTTTCTGAATGAAGTAAGATGTGTATTATAGTATGGTTTTCCTGCAGTCTGTGCTGTCTGTTCGAGGAATTTTGCGCTCTGTACTAAACTCATAAATTCCACACCATAAAGTCTATCTTGAAAGAGATATACTGCATAAGACGTAACGAGCTCGATTTCGAAGATAGCTTTCATCACGATCCACTATTGGAACCATTTACGTTAATGTAGAATGGCTTCATACTTCAAGCTTAAAGCAACTTCGGTGACACTGCCGTGAATAAGTCGATAAATGGTGACGATAGATTTATATTATTAGCGAAAAAATTACTGACCCACACTGCAATGCAGTCTAAATGAAGTAATGCGAAACACAAGGCGTCGTTGATAGCTGTTCATATAGTGAGGGTTTTGCTGCATCACAGAATTAGCTGTAGGTCTCCTCCTCATCCCCTTTAACAAATTAATCGATGGCGCAGCGTCAGCCTATGTATTGGTTGTTAGGACGTTACCATGCTTCATTTTTTCCTGTCTACCCTTCGAAATCCGTCGACGCAGTTTGCACGTGTTATTTTGATTAATTACCATTTTCACACTGATAAATAATTAGTTACGGTCTGTAGCTGGCAGCAGACGGTCCAGCAACGATAAACAAATGCTAATTTTGCTTCAGAGGCAAGCACTGAAGTAGAAATGCCGCTTATTCAGCAAGTCGTCACACGTCTACACCGAAATTCTGCACCACTGTACACCTTTAGCAACCTTTAAAGTAATTGGACTACATGACAAAAGAAACTGAGCATCCACAAGGGGACAAAGAAACGAAACGAAACTTCGCGGGTGGATTGTGACTGTGACTACGATATCGACTCACATTTATAAATAACCTGGCAGTGTCAGTCCTCTTATCTATATGACATTGCGCCCCTTCTGGCTTGGATGCTTCCAGTGATTCGGTTGCATAAGGGTGTCACAGAGATGCTGTTACTTCTCCGGAGGCAAGTTGACCCACAAATGAGCCGCTGAGAGCCAAAGTGATACATCTCTATTTTTCCCACTTCTGAGAGATGAAAGGTTTTGCTTTTCGTTTAAAGTGAATACATGCTTTACAATTATTCGCGATTCATTTGATAGTACAAATGAAATATTATAGTTACGTTTACTACAGACATTTTAGCTATTTGTACATTAAATTCCTTTTTTGTCTCTAAGAGTTTGACTACACATTTTCCTATCAGAAATTTACTAATAGTGAAAAATAAAGTGGTAGAAATCAAGAGTGATACCACTCCTCATACAAACGTTTTGATTAAGCGAAATACCTGAGAAGGAATACACTGTCTTTTAATTTCTGTAACTGTAATTGCAATTTATTATAGAACACAAATATAATGGCCGGCCAGAGTGGCCGAGCGCTTCTAGGCGCTACAGTCTGGAACCGCGCGACCGCTACGGTCGCAGGTTCGAATCCTGTCTCGGGCATGGATGTGTGTGATGTCCTTAGGTTAGTTAGGTTTAATTAGTTCTACGTTCTAGGGAACTGATGACCTCAGCACTTAAGTCGCATAGTGCTCACAGCCATTTGAACCATTTTGAACAAATATAATGGGATACAGTCTGCACTTATTGCTCCCATTATGCACTTTGCTCTCACAAATTGTTAAAATAACTGCATTATTATTATCAGTTAACACTTCCGAGCTGAGATGCCGTGGTCCATACATAACTCTCTCCCTGACGTTTCGCCTTCGACTGCGGAAGGCATCGTCCGAGGACAGTCGTATGTATGGACCACGGCATCTCAGCCCGGAAGTGTTAAGTGATGACAACACCTGCCGTGAAAGCCTTCATTCTATGCATTATTGTTATTAATTCCTAGAATGCTATCTAGTGAGCCTGTCTAATAGTTCAGCAGTGCGTTCATCTACGGACTATAAATAAGCTGTTGTTTCTAAATGTCAAAATTTATTAAAATGTAGTTCTTGTCATTCTGATATTTCAAGAGGCTTTTTGATGGAGCATGTCTGTTTACTCTATTTCACCGTCCAGACCATCTTCCTCTGCCAAAGTGTCATTTGGTCCAGGTCTAGCTCCCTGAGCCGAACTTGCGATTGTCAGTTAGTTGAAGAAAGCGTGGTGCACCGGAGGGATGTATGGGGTAAGTGTCATCATGTCTTTCCCCACAGCGTTGTTAAGAGGGATGAGTTTCATGATGACATGTGAGATATCACTGCTTGATTAGTGTAGGCTTTAGCCTAGACATCATCATGGGGTGCATACTTCCCTTTTAAAGACAATTTCTGCTTTAATAGCAACTGGATATTACAAATCTACAGAAGGAAAACAATGCTTACACTTACTAACTTCATTACAATGCTGCCTTTTAGATTTTAGAGCGTATATTAATACCCAAAACAACACAGTACAACAAGAGCACGTGGCCTTGCTACTTGACTTTTACCACTATTCCCACGAAAGCACTTCATTCTGGAGTGAGAGGAAGAATGCATTTGGAGTTCTCAAGTCGCTCCTGTGGGAGTTATCCTTATACCACTTCTCCACAGCAAATTTCCCATTGCGTGAGGTAAGTTGAACATCAATGCCCATAGGGTGTCAACATTTGGTGCGGTATTTTAGGTACTCAAGTAAATGGCCCATACCTCATCGAAGGTAATCTGACTGGTCAGATGTACGGCGACATTGTGGATAATGTTTTACCCATACTAATGGACGATGTTCCACTTCAGACGATACTGTATATGTGGTTTCAGCACGATGGATGCCCCGCGCTTTATTCACGACTCAAGACATTGTGAGTAAACTGAGTTGCATAATTGGGAAACTAAAATATTTTGACTTATGCCACGTTCGTTCTCAGCGGCTGAAGTGTTGTAACTGGACGTTGATATTTCGGGCATTTTTACTGGGTTGTATCTGATATTCGAGGTGGTCTCTCCTCCCATGTCGTATGGCCGAATGATCAGGGGATCCTACTGTCCACGGGTGTACCTCAACATCACGCAGATGGTTGACGGACACAGGTGTAATGTGCTTTCGAGCAATCTCCTGGGGAATAATGGCTCTGCCTCATGAGCGGCAACGCATGAGAGCGCAGAATGCCCGTGACGTACCGTACTACCACCGTCAAGTGTCCTCAATCACAATCTGCCATGAGCTGAATTCATAGCCGGTATCTCCAAAAAGCATGAAACCAAGAGTAATACCGCTCTCTCTCCGAAAGTTTGGACGGATGGAAGCTCGCCACAGGTTGCCACCACACTGCCTGACAATGGTCATCCATGCAAGTACAGAACAGCGATTAATTTCTGGGGAACACAATGCAACGCCATTCATTTGCAGTCCACGCTTCCCGATCACGGTACCATATGAAGGCAGCCGTTTGTGACGTGGTGCCAACGTCAGCGTACTCATTGCGCACTAATTCCCTAGTACCACTGTTGCTGCTCCCCGTCAAGTTGAGCAGGATGACACAGTATGTAACGATGGGTATATCACTTATTCTCGTATGGCAGGGACAGATGCGAAGGAGTTACGATGAACTTGGTGCACAGCACTTCGATCCACGTTTTGGTCAGACGTTGTCAGGTGCAACATTAACACCTACGTTCATGTTCCGACGCAGACATTTGGTCTCTGTCGCATCCGAATGCTGCAAAAATGTGCAAATGCACCATTCATCAGATAGCCAAATGGGGATCCGCAATGAGGCCGCATTCAAACTCTGTCAGGTGCTGATAACACTGTCCCAGAAGAGTACATTGCATCGCTGTGTCCCTTATAGTAATCGCACAACATCTGACGCTGTTTAAGCTCCTTATATACCCTATCAGGCTTATAAACAACGCTAAACACCAATAAAACTACTGCACTTTGGTGGCCGGTCAACCTGTCACAGAGAACTGCAACACTTACATACTCGTCGATCATGTGTACGTGCACAAAGTAACACTGACTTCTGGGCGTTTCACTGTTTTTTGTCACACAGTGCACTTCGAACCCCTAGTGTGTCCTCGACGGCATGGTAGGTCGTGAAAGAACAGATGTCGGCCTACAATACATGGCCATTGTATCGTGTCTGTTAATAACCTGTTTTCCGCGTCCTATACTACACTAGCAATGTGTGGACAAATTGAGAATCTGGGTCTGACGGGAGACGTGGCAAGATTGTCTGTGCAGTTGCTATTACTACTGTGACTGGTTACCACAGTAGTCAGCACATTACCCCAATAAGCATGAGATCCTAGCTAGAACCCGATCCAGTACAATTATTCAGCTTTCCCCATAGATTTAAACAAGTGTCCACTGACAGCTAATCGCATCAATTCGTTTGTGTCTTTGCAGTTCAACCGAGTTACATTTTAGGGCAGAATTATTGTTACTCGTCCCTCCTAGTGAGGCGTTTAGTTTCAGTTGTATCTCGCAATTTCTCTCACTCCCCTCTCTTTTCACACCGTCAGTGACGTTAAACATGGTGAGATGTCTCATATGGACGTGTCGGAAACGTGGTTAATACTCCTTCCATCCTGTCCGCTCCTATCTCTGACGCTGCAGTTAGTGCTTCGCACCATGTCGCAACGGAGACGCTAGATTACACGTCTACTGGGTGCCAGTGGTTGAAGCAGGCCAGCTTGGTTTTCCGCCAGCTTGGCAAGCTTCAGTGGTCCCGTTCAAGCTGCTGCACGTGACAACGGGTTGCGCTACGAATCCAACGAGACTAGCTGGGTATATGTTTACGTAGATAGTTGTTAAGAATTAGGTGGACTGATACGGTAACGAATGAGGAGGTTCTGCGCAGTATCGGAGAGGAATATTTGGAAAGCACTGACAAAGGAAAGGGACAGGCTGATAGGACATCTGTTAAGTCATCAGTGAATGACTTTCATGGTACTAGTGGGAGCTGCAGAGGGTAAAAACTGTAGAGGAAGATAGACGTAGGAATACATCCAGAAAATAATTGAGGACGTGGGATTCCAAGTGCTCTTCTGAGGTGAAGAGTTTGGGACAGGAAGGGAATTCCTGGCGGTCCGCATCAAACCAGTCAGCCGGCCGGAGTGGCCGAGCGGTTGAAGGCGCTACAGTCTGGAACCGCACGACCGCTTCGGTCGCAGGTTCGAATCCTGCCTCGGGCATGGATGTGTGTGATGTCCTTAGGTTAGTTAGGTTTAAGTAGTTCTAAGTTCTAGGGGACTTATGACCACAGCAGTTGAGTCCCATAGTGCTCAGAGCCATTTGAACCATTTGAACCAAACCAGTCAGAGGACTGATGACTCAAAAAAAAGTTAGTGTCTCTGCACTTCATTTATCAAAATGGCGAGAGCAGCAAAATGAACAAACTAAACATCCAGGAAAATATTAGAATGGTGTATGTATACCAGTCAGGGAACGAAGTCCGGCATGGAGGCAGCTTCAAATAAATCGGTAGGTGTCTCGCGACGCAAATTGTAAAAATCGTTACTAAACGTTCATTCGAGAACCTCGAATATGTTACGACAAGTTTTTAAATTTGACCCACTGTGTGCTAAGTCTTGAGGCCATTTAGCGGTATATAGGCATTTTAAATGAAGGGTTAACATTGACTGAAGCAGGAAAAAAAATATGGCTCAGTGAATATTAAAGACGACATTCCGATGGTATGCAATGTAATGCGGAGAAAGTAAAGTATGGAAGAAAAGCTTCTTCTTTCAGACATATATTTAATAATCATAATATGAATAACGAACCACGCGTTTGCCCAAATGCATTTAGGGAATCTAGAACGAACTATTTTGGCCACTTAGAATGAAGTCAGCAAACCCGCAATACACATACTTGAAAAAGTAATTAAAATTGATGTCAGTGTGGTCATATGACCCTGAAACTCATTAAAATTACTGAACCGAGACTTCCAAAATCTTACTTTGGTTGCCGTTACAGTACAATAGACATCTTCGCATTCTTAGGTACAAAAGATTTCGACTTTCAGATACGGTTCTGCTTACTGCAGAAAACATTCATTATATGTGGACCCGATGGTGTTTAGAAATGAGTATAGACAGAACTAGTCTAAAATGGTTCAAATGGCTCTGAGCTCTATGGGACTTAACATCTGAAGTCATCAGTACCCTATAACTTAGAACTACTTAAACCTAACTAACCTAATCAAATGACACAATTCCATGCCCAAAACAGGATTGGAACCTGCGACCGTAGCAGTCGCGCGGTTCCGGACTGAAGCGCCTAGAACAGCTCAGCCCCCGCAGAACTAGTTGAAAGCGGGTGAAGTTATTGAGATAAATCTGTGATATCGATATAAACAAGTATGCCAGAAATACGCCAAGATAATAGGATATATAATTAATACGTCATGAAGTATCTAAACCATGCAGTGGACCTTGAGCGCACCGACAGACTCAGCCTTGGCAGTAGAACATAGGGCCACCTTTACAAATCTGCGGTAAGAGCCGCAGACGGCACAATGTACTCGGTTGCCCTGGAGTCTGTTTTACATTGTAGGTGGTTCTATGCCTGATAGGCCTCGTATCCAGCTATTTTTACACAATCTGAGGATGCCCCAAAAGGATGGAATGCGTCACTGACACAAAATAATTTCGTAAATGTTTTTGTTTTGAAACTTTTCATCAACTTCCGAACTATGTTCACAGCACTACAGTGAACGCGTACAGATGAAGCTGCTACGTAGCGTAGCGCAGGGAGAATAAGGGCAGGCAAGCAAAATTGCTTTAGCGTGTATGGGTTGGGCATACCTTTGTGTTGCATGTGAGGAAAGCAGCTTGCCCGTTCTGTTGCTAACGTGTGGCAGCTTGACTGCCGGACTAACAAGCAAGCATGGGCGGGTTAAAAGAGGAATGTGTACACATCCGGCAGTATACGCTCTTGGCACTGGACAGTGGTCTGAGTCAACAGATGTCTCAAAACTCGACGCACTTGCCAGCGAGTGGTGTGTGTTGCGTTTGCCGCAGTGTCGCTGCCGGCGAGCTTCTGGCACGAGCTGTCGCCGGGCCCGGGCGCCACGGAGCCGTCCTACGACGACGGGTCCCTGCTGACACTGAGCTCGACGCCCAGCGAGCCGCCGCCGCCCTTCTTCGAGCCGCCCGACGTCAACTGCACCGCCGTCACTGCGCAGCTCGGCGCTGAGGTCTTCCTGCCCTGCCGAGTCCGCGGTTTGCGTCCCGGCCTTACCGTAAGTACAGTACAGCGTCGCCACACCCAGCCGCTGCTACGCAAGGTGGACTTCAGAATGAGAGGCCGGCCGCGGTGGTCTCGCGGTTCTAGGCGCTCAGTCCGGAACCGCGTGACTGCTACGGTCGCAGGTTCGAATCCTGCCTCGGGCATGGATGTGTATGGTGTCCTTAGGTTAGTTAGGTTTAAGTAGTTCTAAGTTCTAGGGGACTGATGACCATAGATGTTAAGTCCCATAGTGCTCAGAGCCATTTGAACCATTTGAATCAGAATGAGATTTTCACTCTACAACGGAATGTGCGCTGATATGAAACTTCCTGGCAGATTAAAACTGTGTGCTGGACCGAGACTCGAACTGTGGACCTTTGCCCTTCGCGGGCAAGTCCTCTACCACCTGAGCTACCCAAGCACGACTCACACCTCGTTCTCACAGCTTTACTTCTGCCGGTACCTCGTCTCCTACCTTCCAAACTTTACAGAAGCTCTCCTGCGAACCTGCAGAGTTTCAAGATGGACTTGTTAGAAGGGTACGGTAAAGGGGCACTCGCTAACGCTTCACATTGGCGTCAATGGCCCGACTATCTAATAATAATGGGACGTGGTTAGCGACATTTCATAATCATCGGTTAAGTATTAAGTGTGTTCCCTCTTCATCAATAGCCCACGCGATTTTGTTTTGACGCATCTAGCAGCAAACTGCGGCACCGTGCGCGGGAGTTTCATTCCCCACCAAAACTGCAAACTTTTGTACGCAATCAGTTAAACAAATACACTAAAACCTCAAAAGTATCCAAACACCCCTACACTTGTGTCCAAAATTAAAACAACAAACGAGAGAAACTTCCTGGCAGATTAAAACTGTGTGCCCGACCGAGACTCGAACTCGGGACCTTTGCCTTTCGCGGGCAAGTGCTCTACCATCTGAACTACCGAAGCACGACTCACGCCCGGTACTCACACATTCTGGAAACAAACGAGAGTTCTGAAACGTTGCGTTTATTTTCGCACAAAAGAGTATAAGCAGCTGATAGTACAGCAGAAATAATGTAAAGAATACAGAACGTAATCAACTGCAACATGCATAATGGTAGACAAATATGTTCTTCGTTTTTCTCCAACTTAACAGATTTACACACACATTCTGACATCTGGTTAATGTGCTCAGAATGGGGCGTGACCACTGTGGCACCAGTACAGGCCTGACAACGACGGCTCATGCTGTGAGTGACGTCATCAATCTCATGTTGAGGCTATAACGCCCATTCTTCCTGCAGAGCTGCTGACAAGTCATGGAGAGTGATTGGTGGATGCTGATGTGATGCAACCATCTCCCTAGTACATCCCAGACAAGCTCTATGGGATTCGAAACGGGAGAGCGAGCAGGCCACTCCGCGCAATATCTTCCGTTTTCAAAAAAGAAAATAGGGTCGAGCATCATCGTCCACCAGTACGAATTCTGGGCCCACAGCACCTCGCAATAACCGCACATCAGATCCCAGGACAGGATCTCCACACGGCGCCTTACAGAAGTTAAATGTTGCTGATTAACCTTTACAAATTCATGAAGAGGTGTTGTGGTGGTCAACATAATCCCTGCCCATACCATTAGGGATTCTCCTCGATATCGGTCTCTTTCCACGATCTTTGGATCCCAAAATCGTGTTCGGCGTGCGCTCTAGAATCGAATCTGTCTTGAATCATTCTGTAGACCAAATGGGGACTGATCTGTAAAAAGAACATTGGCAAACCGTTCGATTGTCCAGGTGGCAATTTGAGTGGTCCACTATAGACGTTCTCTTCTGTGAAGACACACCAGAGCTAAACAGACCGTAGGTCTTATAAGCTCCCGTCTCCTTAGAGTTTATATGGGTTAATAAATGATTATTATGTTACATTCCTCTTGTTTTAGTTGACCGTGTATATCGAGACTTCGTTCATTGTTAAATGCAATGGTGTGGTACTAACTGACGCATTAAGAACTGGTAAAATTTAATTTATTTCCTTTATCACACTGCACAAACCTAAACGCACTATTATTCAAACTGTGTGCCACTACTATTAAACATAGAGATAAATCCTTCGCTACGCAACCGCCTTTGGCTCACGCAGCCTACACCTTCCACAACCTCTCAACAACTGCCTCTGCTTGCGACTCTCTGCGCCACTGGGAATTGTCGCCCTCCAAAGAACAACCACTTACAGATACTACACACCCAATACCCTCACAGTCTCCAAGAATAAAGGCCACTCTGGTGAAGCCTTCTGTACACCGATGCTGCGAGGTAAGTTGCCAGTTGCAGTGCAGTAGTAAGGCGGTACCGCCGTGTCCTTACAGCCAAATAACGGTCCACTCTTTCTGATGTCACACGTGGTCGGCCCTCTCCTGGTTTCCAGGATACAGTGTCCGTCCCTATAAACTGTCATCTTATCCCAGAAATACAGAACAGAAGCCATTGGGCCACATTAGTTTGCTACTCTCCTGTTTCCATTCTTCCTACGGCCCTCTGCAGTAGCGAGTCTGTATTAGTCTTCTCTGAGCCATACTTCAGCGTCTGTGTCTGCTCACATAGCGACAGTGGATGTGGGAGTACCATGCAAAACCCAGCTCGAATGGTGCCCTGACGCCAATGCTGGCGTCATTGTCCCTTTGTCGGAATGCCATCTTGCGTGCAGCACTCGATCGTAACGACAGCTGCTGACAGTTTGTAAAATTATATCGTGAATTAGACACACAAAAATAGCAATTTGTTGTTTCAATTTTAGACACCCTTGTATGTTGTGTGGAACTGATCACTACATATCACTAGAGACGGCCTCGCCATTATAAAATGAGGTGATAAGTGTCTTGCTGACAGTCGAGAAGAAGTAACGGCAGACTGGGATGGTCAAGAGAGCATAGTGACTTCGAACGTGGAACAGTTACTGGATTTCGTCCGAGCAACACAAGTATCGGGATCATTTCAAGCCTTCTAAAGCTGCACAACTCGACTGTTTGTGATATGACTGTGAAGTGTAAACGCGAATGAACAATCTGAGGAGCTTAACCACCACTCGGCACATTTCATTTACTGACGGACAGGTATCGTCGAGCATAGCGGAGGCTCGTGTAAGAAATCGCACTGTGTCAGCGGCAGGGTTAACTCGTGAGTTCCAAAGTACTGTCAGCACTCCATCTAGTACAATGGATGCGCATAGGCAGTTAAAAGAATCGTTACAACGAGGCCCTTCCGGCAGCTATTGAACGCACTGGGTGTGACCGGCTGCAGATAGTAGCACATGTCGGAACGAATGACGCCTGCCGCTTGGGTTCTGAGGCCATTCTTGGTTCCTTCCGGCGGCTGGCTGATTTGGTGAAGACAACCAGCATCGCACGCGGAGTGCAAGCTGAGCTTAATATCTGCAGCATAGTGCCCAGAGTCGATCGCGGTCCTCTGGTTTGGAGCCGTGTGGAGGGTCTAAACCAGAGGCTCAGACGACTCTGCGACTATAATGGTTGCAAATTCATCGACCTCCGTTATTGGGTGGAGAACTGTAGGGCCCCCCCTAGACAGGTCAGGCGTGCACTACACACCGGAAGCAGCTACTAGGGTAGCAGAGTACGTGTGGCGTGCACACGGGGGTTTTTTAGGTTAGAGGGACCCCCCCCTTGGGCGAAACGATAAAATACCTGACGGCTTACCAGAGAGGACATTATCATCGTTGATAAAGAACGTCCGTCCTCAGAGACCAAAAACAGGAAAAGTTAACGTAATATTGGTAAACTGCAGGAGTATCCAGGGCAAGGTTCCTGAATTAGTATCTCTTATTGAAGGAAATAGTGCGCATATAGTATTAGGAACGGAAAGTTGGTTAAAACCGGAAGTGAACAGTAACGAAATCCTAGACATAGAATGGAATATATACCGCAAGGATAGGATAAACGCCAATGGTGGAGGAGTATTTATAGCAGTAAAGAATTCAATAATATCCAGTGAAGTTATTAGCGAATGCAAATGTGAAATAATCTGGGTTAAGTTAAGTATCAAAGGTGGGTCAGATATGATAGTCGGATGCTTCTATAGACCACCTGCATCAGCAACCGTAGTAGTTGAGCGCCTCAGAGAGAACCTGCAGAACGTCGTGAAGAAGTTTCGTGATCATACTATTGTAATAGGGGGAGACTTCAATCTACCAGGTATAGAATGGGATAGTCACACAATCAGAACTGGAGCCAGGGACAGAGACTCTTGTGACATTATCCTGACTGCCTTGTCTGAGAATTACTTCGAGCAGATAGTTAGAGAACCAACTCGTGAAGCTAACGTCTTAGACCTCATAGCAACAAATAGACCGGAACTTTTCGACTCCGTGAATGTAGAAGAGGGTATCAGTGATCATAAGTCAGTGGTTGCATCAATGACTACAAGTGTAATAAAAAATGCCAAGAAAGGAAGGAAAATATATTTGCTTAACAAGAGTGATAGGGCACAAATCGCAGAATATCTGAGTGACCACCATCAAACGTTCATTTCTGAGGAAGAGGATGTGGAACAAAAATGGAAAAAATTCAGAAACATCGTCCAGTACGCCTTAGATAAGTTCGTACCGACTAAGGTCCAAAGCGAGGGGAAAGATCCACCGTGGTATAACAATCATGTACGAAAGGTACTACGGAAACAAAGAAAGCTTCATCATAGGTTTAAGAGTAGTCGAATCATAGCTGATAAGGAAAAGCTGAACGAAGCGAAAAAGAGCGTAAAGAGAGCAATGAGAGAAGCATTCAACGAATTCGAACATAAAACATTGGCAAACAATCTAAACAAGAACCCTAAAAAGTTTTGGTCATATGTAAAATCGGTAAGCGGATCTAAATCCCCTGTTCAGTCACTCGTTGACGACGATGGCACCGAAACAGAGGACGACCGAAGAAAGGCAGAAATACTGAATTCAGTGTTCCGAAACTGTTTCACTGCGGAAAATCGTAACACGGTCCCTGACTTCAGCCGTCGCACGGACGCCAAAATGGAAAATATTGAAATAAACGATATCGGAATTGAAAAACAACTGCTATCGCTTAGTAGCGGAAAAGCATCTGGACCAGACGAGATACCCTTAAGATTCTACAGTGATTATGCTAAAGAACTTGCCCCCTTTCTATCAGCAATTTATCGTAGATCGCTGGAAGAACGTAAAATACCTAGCGACTGGAAGAAAGCGCAGGTCGTTCCCATTTTCAAGAAGGGTCATAAATCAGATGCGAATAATTATAGGCCTATTTCGCTTACGTCAATCTGTTGTAGAATAATGGAACATGTTTTGTGTTCTCGTATTATGACGTTCTTAGATAATACAAATCTCCTTCATCATAACCAACATGGATTCCGCAAACAGAGATCATGTGAAACTCAGCTCGCCCTATTTGCCCAAGAAATTCACAGTGCCGTAGACACTGGCGAGCAGATTGATGCCGTATTCCTGGACTTCAGGAAGGCATTTGATACGGTTCGGCACTTACGTTTAGTGAAAAAAATACGAGCTTACGGAATATCGGACCAGGTTTGTGATTGGATTCAGGATTTCCTAGAAGAAAGAACACAACATGTCATTCTTAACGGTTCAAAATCTGCAGATGTAGAGGTAATTTCGGGAGTACCGCAGGGAAGCGTGATAGGACCTTTATTGTTTACAATATACATAAATGACTTAGTTGACAACATCGGTAGCTCCGTGAGGCTATTTGCAGATGACACGGTTGTCTACAAGAAAGTAGCAACATCAGAAGACTCGTACGTACTCCAGGAGGACCTGCAGAGGATTAATGCATGGTGCGACAGCTGGCAGCTTTCCCTAAACATAGATAAATGTAATATAATGCGCATACATAGGGGCAGAAATCCATTCCAGTACGATTATGCCATAGGTGGTAAATCATTGGAAGCGGTAACGACCGTAAAATACTTAGGAGTTACTATCCGGAGCGATCTGAAGTGGAATGATCACATAAAACAAATAGTGGGAAAAGCAGGCGCCAGGTTGAGATTCATAGGAAGAATTCTAAGAAAATGTGACGCATCGACGAAAGAAGTAGCTTACAAAACGCTTTTCGTCCGATTCTTGAGTATTGCTCATCAGTATGGGACCCTTACCAGGTTGGATTAATAGAAGAGATAGACATGATCCAGCGAAAAGCAGCGCGATTCGTCATGGGGACATTTAGTCAGCGCGAGAGCGTTACGGAGATGCTGAACAAGCTCCAGTGGCGGACACTTCAAGAAAGGCGTTACGCAATACGGAGAGGTTTATTATCGAAATTACGAGAGAGCACATTCCGGGAAGAGATGGGCAACATATTACTACCGCCCACATATATCTCGCGTAATGATCACAACGAAAAGATCCGAGAAATTAGAGCAAATACGGAGACTTACAAGCAGTCGTTCTTCCCACGCACAATTCGTGAATGGAACAGGGAAGGGGGGATCAGATAGTGGTACAATAAGTACCCTCCGTCACACACCGTAAGGTGGCTCGCAGAGTATAGATGTAGATGTAGGTGTAGAAACCGCGCACAGAATCTGACCAGGTCAGGCGCTCGGTTCCTATATCAATTAGGAACATAGGCTGAAAAATCTTACATTTATCCCGGTTCAGCGGCCATTTGTACAACCATTAGGACATCTGTGCGAACCGATTAATTCCTTTCGTAAAAAACTTTAATCGGCCTGAAATTAATGCTCAGCTAATAGCGCCATTTGCATGTGCACCGTTCGGATATTAAGGGCAAAAAAAGTCACCCTCATTCTGATCTTACGTGGAAAAACAGTCACCGTTAATTAACTCCGGACTCGAGCGAGACCGATGGTTCTCATCAGGTCCACCGTTGTATCAGACCTTGGTCTAAGAAAAATATTAACCGTTAGGAAACATCTTGCTTCCTTTGGATTTTAAAAGCAAAAAAAAAAATTGTTTTCTGGGTGACTTTTAAAGCGCGACACGTCTGTATTCTAAAGTTCGATAATCTTTACCCTTTGTCGAGATACGATGGTTTAAATTCGAGCTAAATGTAGCACGTGAAATTCGTTTTTACATGTACTCTATGTGCGAAAACGGTTTGAAGTGAATCAGACACATAAAAAATGAACCCTTACGATGAAAATGATAACTCGCTTTTAAAAATCTAGGTTCTTTGGATTCTACGTGCAAAAAACAACGTTATTTGTGATTTGTTTACAAGCTACACTTTCAGACGTGTGAATCGATTCAAATTTTGTAAGAAGGTAGACAAATACATGTAATTTATGGTCTTCTCACCAGGCAATAAAAGGATACCACTACAGGATCATTCAACGCCAGAGTCAACGCGTATATCCTGATCAATATTGGGGATGTAAAACTGGGGAAACAGATTTGGCAGCTCTAAAAACATTTAAATCAAAACATCTTGACATATTCGCGCTGTTTTACGAGTTAACCCTATTTCGCCTCGCGTTGAGCTTTCTTAGCTGCAAGGTGTTGGCACACCTCCGTCTTGCAATTTATGGCCTAAAGATTTTGATCCTCTACCCAAGATCCAGAGGATTCGCTACACACAGTAAACAATGTCTAATATCTTATAGCTCATAGGTAAAAAAAATTTCTTTGGGAATAAAACTTCTGGACTGAATGCATAATTTCATACGACAACGAGAAAAAAGGGTGAGTATATGAAAATACTTTTATTTAAATGTCTTTGAATCTGCCAGATAAGTCTAAAAGCGAAAGTAGACCTTCCTTTACATCCTTAGCTCTGTTCAAGACGTATTCACCTTTTCTGTGCTACGACAGGAGCATTTTTCATTCTGATTAGGTAAATGCTCGGGCCATACAGACCTGCAGTCATTGTTAAACGATTCGTGCGATATTATAAAGAGCAGCCGGCCGGTGTGGCCGAGCGGTTCTACGTGTTTCAGCAGGAACCGCGCGACCGCTAAGTTCGCAGATTCGAATCCTGCTTCGGGCATGGATATGTGTGATCTCCTTAGGTTAGTTAGGTTGAAGTAGTTCTAGGGGACTGATGACCTCAGATGTTAAGTCCCATAGTGCTAAGAATCATTTGAACCATTTATAAATAGCAACGCCTCAAGACTGGTTCACCTGAAACGAGTGATTTCCAGTGGAGAACTGCGCTTTACCCTGTGGTAATACCATGGTAGGTATTGGGTTTGCCGAATACCTGGAGAACGTTACCTTCCATCAGGTTTAGTGGCATAAGTGAAGTATCGAGGGGGTGGTATTAAGGCACCGGGATGGTTTCCGTGATTAGGGTGGGTAGTCACCTCATTGCGCTCATGAAAACGCTAATTTGACAGCCAATGAACTTACACCGCTAGACAGTTGCTAAGGAACTGGAACATCGTTGGACAGGAATAATCATAGGCAATGATGAACAACGTGAAACGAAATATATATTTGGTATATTTATAACGAAAAGTGGTACATATTTCAAAACGTGGGACAGCATGATAA